>NW_028165973.1:0-7500 GCF_964263955.1 Coregonus lavaretus | reverse complement strand
TGAGACACACTGACTCACTGTTAGGAGGTGAGACACACTGACTCACTGTTAGGAGGTGAGACACTGACTCACTGTTAGGAGGTGAGACATACTGACTCACTGTTAGGAGGTGAGACACACTGACTCACTGTTAGGAGGTGAAACACACTGACTCACTGTTAGGAGGTGAGACACTGACTCACTGTTAGGAGGTGAGACATACTGACTCACTGTTAGGAGGTGAGACACACTAACTCACTGTTAGGAGTTGAGACACTGACTCACTGTTAGGAGGTGAGACACACTGACTCACTGTTAGGAGGTGAGACACACTGACTCACTGTTAGGAGTTGAGACACTAACTCACTGTTAGGAGGTGAGACACACTGACTCACTGTTAGGAGGTGAGACACACTGACTCACTGTTAGGAGTTGAGACACTAACTCACTGTTAGGAGGTGAGACACACTGACTCTCTGTTAGGAGGTGAGACACTGACTCACTGTTAAGAGGGGAGACACACTGACTAACTGTTAGGAGGTGAGACACACTGACTCACTGTTAGGAGGTGAGACACTGACGCCCTGTTAGGAGGGGAGACACACTGACTCACTGTTAGGAGGTGAAACACATTGACTCACTATTAGGAGTTGAGACACTGACTCACTGTTAGGAGGTGAGACACACTGACTCACTGTTAGGAGGTGAGACACTGACTCACTGTTAGGAGGTGAGACACACTGACTCACTGTTAGGAGGTGAGACACACTGACTCACTGTTAGGAGGTGAGGCACACTGACTCACTGTTAGGAGGTGAAACACATTGACTCACTATTAGGAGTTGAGACACTGACTCACTGTTAGGAGGTGAGACACACTGACTCACTGTTAGGAGGTGAGACACTGACTCACTGTTAGGAGGTGAGACACACTGACTCACTGTTAGGAGGTGAGACACACTGACTCACTGTTAGGAGGTGAGGCACACTGACTCACTGTTAGAAGGTGAGACACTGACTCACTGTTAGGAGGTGAGACACACTGACTCACTGTTAGGAGGTGAGACACTGACTCACTGTTAGGAGGTGAGACACTGACTCACTGTTAGGAGGTGAGACACTGACTCACTGTTAGGAGGTGAGACACTGACTCACTGTTAGGAGGTGAGACACACTGACCCACTGTTAGGAGGTGAGACACTGACTCACTGTTAGGAGGTGAGACACACTGACTCACTGTTAGGAGGTGAGACACACTGACTCACTGTTAGGAGGTGAGGCACACTGACTCACTGTTAGAAGGTGAGACACTGACTCACTGTTAGGAGGTGAGACACACTGACTCACTGTTAGGAGGTGAAACACACTGACTCACTGTTAGGAGGTGAGACACTGACTCACTGTTAGGGGTGAGACACACTGACTCACTGTTAGGAGGTGAGACACTGACTCACTGTTAGGAGGTGAGACACACTGACTCACTGTTAGGAGGTGAGACACACTGACTCACTGTTAGGAGGTGAGACACACTGACTCACTGTTAGGAGTTGAGACACTAACTCACTGTTAGGAGGTGAGACACACTGACTCTCTGTTAGGAGGTGAGACACTGACTCACTGTTAAGAGGGGAGACACACTGACTAACTGTTAGGAGGTGAGACACACTGACTCACTGTTAGGAGGTGAGACACTGACGCCCTGTTAGGAGGGGAGACACACTGACTCACTGTTAGGAGGTGAAACACATTGACTCACTATTAGGAGTTGAGACACTGACTCACTGTTAGGAGGTGAGACACACTGACTCACTGTTAGGAGGTGAGACACTGACTCACTGTTAGGAGGTGAGACACACTGACTCACTGTTAGGAGGTGAGACACACTGACTCACTGTTAGGAGGTGAGGCACACTGACTCACTGTTAGGAGGTGAAACACATTGACTCACTATTAGGAGTTGAGACACTGACTCACTGTTAGGAGGTGAGACACACTGACTCACTGTTAGGAGGTGAGACACTGACTCACTGTTAGGAGGTGAGACACACTGACTCACTGTTAGGAGGTGAGACACACTGACTCACTGTTAGGAGGTGAGGCACACTGACTCACTGTTAGAAGGTGAGACACTGACTCACTGTTAGGAGGTGAGACACACTGACTCACTGTTAGGAGGTGAGACACTGACTCACTGTTAGGAGGTGAGACACTGACTCACTGTTAGGAGGTGAGACACTGACTCACTGTTAGGAGGTGAGACACTGACTCACTGTTAGGAGGTGAGACACACTGACCCACTGTTAGGAGGTGAGACACTGACTCACTGTTAGGAGGTGAGACACACTGACTCACTGTTAGGAGGTGAGACACACTGACTCACTGTTAGGAGGTGAGGCACACTGACTCACTGTTAGAAGGTGAGACACTGACTCACTGTTAGGAGGTGAGACACACTGACTCACTGTTAGGAGGTGAAACACACTGACTCACTGTTAGGAGGTGAGACACTGACTCACTGTTAGGGGTGAGACACACTGACTCACTGTTAGGAGGTGAGACACTGACTCACTGTTAGGAGGTGAGACACACTGACTCACTGTTAGGAGGTGAGACACATTGACTCACTGTTAGGAGGTGAGACACACTGACTCATTGTTAGGAGGTGAAACACACTGACTCACTGTAAGGAGGTGAGACACACTGACTCACTGTTTAGGTGGTGAGACACACTAACTCACTGTTAGGAGTTGAGACACTGACTCACTGTTAGGAGGTGAGACACACTGACTCACTGTTAGGAGGTGAGACACACTGACTCACTGTTAGGAGTTGAGACACTAACTCACTGTTAGGAGGTGAGACACACTGACTCACTGTTAGGAGGTGAGACACACTGACTCACTGTTAGGAGTTGAGACACTAACTCACTGTTAGGAGGTGAGACACACTGACTCTCTGTTAGGAGGTGAGACACACTGACTCACTGTTAGGAGGTGAGACACTGACGCCCTGTTAGGAGGGGAGACACACTGACTCACTGTTAGGAGGTGAAACACATTGACTCACTATTAGGAGTTGAGACACTGACTCACTGTTAGGAGGTGAGACACACTGACTCACTGTTAGGAGGTGAGACACTGACTCACTGTTAGGAGGTGAGACACACTGACTCACTGTTAGGAGGTGAGACACACTGACTCACTGTTAGGAGGTGAGGCACACTGACTCACTGTTAGGAGGTGAAACACATTGACTCACTATTAGGAGTTGAGACACTGACTCACTGTTAGGAGGTGAGACACACTGACTCACTGTTAGGAGGTGAGACACTGACTCACTGTTAGGAGGTGAGACACACTGACTCACTGTTAGGAGGTGAGACACACTGACTCACTGTTAGGAGGTGAGGCACACTGACTCACTGTTAGAAGGTGAGACACTGACTCACTGTTAGGAGGTGAGACACACTGACTCACTGTTAGGAGGTGAGACACACTGACTCACTGTTAGGAGGTGAGACACACTGACTCACTGTTAGGAGTTGAGACACTAACTCACTGTTAGGAGGTGAGACACACTGACTCTCTGTTAGGAGGTGAGACACTGACTCACTGTTAAGAGGGGAGACACACTGACTAACTGTTAGGAGGTGAGACACACTGACTCACTGTTAGGAGGTGAGACACTGACGCCCTGTTAGGAGGGGAGACACACTGACTCACTGTTAGGAGGTGAAACACATTGACTCACTATTAGGAGTTGAGACACTGACTCACTGTTAGGAGGTGAGACACACTGACTCACTGTTAGGAGGTGAGACACTGACTCACTGTTAGGAGGTGAGACACACTGACTCACTGTTAGGAGGTGAGACACACTGACTCACTGTTAGGAGGTGAGGCACACTGACTCACTGTTAGGAGGTGAAACACATTGACTCACTATTAGGAGTTGAGACACTGACTCACTGTTAGGAGGTGAGACACACTGACTCACTGTTAGGAGGTGAGACACTGACTCACTGTTAGGAGGTGAGACACACTGACTCACTGTTAGGAGGTGAGACACACTGACTCACTGTTAGGAGGTGAGGCACACTGACTCACTGTTAGAAGGTGAGACACTGACTCACTGTTAGGAGGTGAGACACACTGACTCACTGTTAGGAGGTGAGACACTGACTCACTGTTAGGAGGTGAGACACTGACTCACTGTTAGGAGGTGAGACACTGACTCACTGTTAGGAGGTGAGACACTGACTCACTGTTAGGAGGTGAGACACACTGACCCACTGTTAGGAGGTGAGACACTGACTCACTGTTAGGAGGTGAGACACACTGACTCACTGTTAGGAGGTGAGACACACTGACTCACTGTTAGGAGGTGAGGCACACTGACTCACTGTTAGAAGGTGAGACACTGACTCACTGTTAGGAGGTGAGACACACTGACTCACTGTTAGGAGGTGAAACACACTGACTCACTGTTAGGAGGTGAGACACTGACTCACTGTTAGGGGTGAGACACACTGACTCACTGTTAGGAGGTGAGACACTGACTCACTGTTAGGAGGTGAGACACACTGACTCACTGTTAGGAGGTGAGACACACTGACTCACTGTTAGGAGGTGAGACACACTGACTCACTGTTAGGAGTTGAGACACTAACTCACTGTTAGGAGGTGAGACACACTGACTCTCTGTTAGGAGGTGAGACACTGACTCACTGTTAAGAGGGGAGACACACTGACTAACTGTTAGGAGGTGAGACACACTGACTCACTGTTAGGAGGTGAGACACTGACGCCCTGTTAGGAGGGGAGACACACTGACTCACTGTTAGGAGGTGAAACACATTGACTCACTATTAGGAGTTGAGACACTGACTCACTGTTAGGAGGTGAGACACACTGACTCACTGTTAGGAGGTGAGACACTGACTCACTGTTAGGAGGTGAGACACACTGACTCACTGTTAGGAGGTGAGACACACTGACTCACTGTTAGGAGGTGAGGCACACTGACTCACTGTTAGGAGGTGAAACACATTGACTCACTATTAGGAGTTGAGACACTGACTCACTGTTAGGAGGTGAGACACACTGACTCACTGTTAGGAGGTGAGACACTGACTCACTGTTAGGAGGTGAGACACACTGACTCACTGTTAGGAGGTGAGACACACTGACTCACTGTTAGGAGGTGAGGCACACTGACTCACTGTTAGAAGGTGAGACACTGACTCACTGTTAGGAGGTGAGACACACTGACTCACTGTTAGGAGGTGAGACACTGACTCACTGTTAGGAGGTGAGACACTGACTCACTGTTAGGAGGTGAGACACTGACTCACTGTTAGGAGGTGAGACACTGACTCACTGTTAGGAGGTGAGACACACTGACCCACTGTTAGGAGGTGAGACACTGACTCACTGTTAGGAGGTGAGACACACTGACTCACTGTTAGGAGGTGAGACACACTGACTCACTGTTAGGAGGTGAGGCACACTGACTCACTGTTAGAAGGTGAGACACTGACTCACTGTTAGGAGGTGAGACACACTGACTCACTGTTAGGAGGTGAAACACACTGACTCACTGTTAGGAGGTGAGACACTGACTCACTGTTAGGGGTGAGACACACTGACTCACTGTTAGGAGGTGAGACACTGACTCACTGTTAGGAGGTGAGACACACTGACTCACTGTTAGGAGGTGAGACACATTGACTCACTGTTAGGAGGTGAGACACACTGACTCATTGTTAGGAGGTGAAACACACTGACTCACTGTTAGGAGGTGAGACACACTGACTCACTGTTTAGGTGGCTAGCATGAAGCATTATAGGGACAGTCCCCTCCACAATCAAAGTTTGTCACGTCTCTGCATTACTGCCCTGTGGTTCTGTACACACTATCAGCACACTGGGTGCTCAAGCACAAGTCTGAACCCTAAAACATGGCCCCCAGCCCTGGCGCCATGGCAACCCCATCCCATAACTACTGTGTTCTCAGATTGCCCATCCAAGGCAGGGAGGAGACAGGGAGGGTAAAGGAGTTGAGTGGGACGTTATATAAACCTTAACCTTTCGATCTAATTCTAACCCAGATTTCAACCACACAATCATCAGCAGGAATGTTTACCAGGTTTGGTTTAACTAAACTCAATCATCTATCAACCCAAATTTGATGTTGATTTGATGTTGACTTCAGGTCTGTAGCTAGTAGGAGGCCTGTGGTCCACACACAGACGACAGAGTTACCAGGACAGACAGGAGGAGGTCTGACAGCAAGAGAGTCAATATGTTAAGAGTTAGAAGCCTCTCTCATGCTCGGCTTGCTCTCTGATTAACTGAGAATCGCCTCCCAAAACAGCCCCAATGACGGCCTAGTGTCAGGGACACACCATGACATGTCGCTATGGCAACAGAGGCTGCGGGGCAGAGCGGGATGCCAGTTAGGAAGCACTTTGATGCCAAGCTTGTGCCAGTCTGAGCCCTGGAAAGGGTTGCCAACTCAGACCACATCCTTAGAGATTACTGTAGAAAACAAGAATGGATGGATGGAGGGATGGATGGGGGGAGGGGGGGAGGGATGGATGGAGGGATGAAGGGATGGATGGATGGATGGATGGATGGATGGATGGATGGATGGAGGGAGGGAGGGAGGGAGGGAGGGAGGGATGGATGGATGGATGGATGGATGGATGGATGGATGGATGGATGGATGGATGGATGGATGGATGGATGGATGGATGGATGGATGGATGGATGGATGGATGGATGGATGGGAGGGAGGGAGGGATGGGTGGAGGGATGGATGGATGGATGGATGGATGGATGGATGGATGGATGGAGGGATGGATGGATGGATGGATGGAGGGAGGGATGGAGGGATGGATGGATGGAGGGATGGAGGGATGGGTGGATGGGTGGATGGATGGGTGGATGGAGGGATGGATGGATGGATGGATGGATGGTAGGATGGATGGATGGATGGATGGCTGTATATCAATTGTCCAGTACTTAATCAACAACAATCCCATCAAATTAGCACTGTGCTGAACCAGTGAAGACACTCAACCACCCCTCCACCTCTCCTTCTCCACCCCTCCACCTCTCCTTCTCCACCCCTCCACCTCTCCCTCTCAACCCCTCCACCTCTCCCTCTCCAACCCTCCATCTCTCCCTCTCCACCCCTCCACCACTCCCTCTCCACCCCTCCACCTCTCCCTCTCCACTCTCCCTCTCTACACCTCCACCCCTCCACCTCTCCCTCTCCAACCCTCCATCTCTCCCTCTCCACCCCTCCACCACTCCCTCTCCACCCCTCCACCTCTCCCTCTCCACCTCTCCCTCTCTACACCTCCACCCCTCCACCTCTCCCTCTCCACCCCTCCACCTCTCCCCTCTCCACCCCTCCACCACTCCCTCTCCACCCCTCCACCACTCCCTCTCCACCCCTCCACCTCTCCCTCTCCACCCCTCCAACCACTCCCTCTCCACCCCTCCACCACTCCCT
>NW_028165974.1:0-29960 GCF_964263955.1 Coregonus lavaretus | reverse complement strand
TGGAGATGAGGGAATATGTGTGCAGAAAGAAACCCTCCAGTATGGTTAACCCCAGTTAGGCCCAGTATGGACTATCAATACAAGTGACCATTTAAAATTGTGACCCAGTTCAATGGGTCTTAACAGAACTGGGGGATGTCAGCCATGAAGTTGTCTAAACACAACTGGAATATAATTTGTTTGTGATTCATTGTTAATGGACTTTCCATTAGGAACACAGGGGGAAAACCTAACACAACAACACACATAACACACAACCAATAAAAACAAAGGGGGAGGAAACCACTAAAGTCATTACCATATTGTCATTTTCTAACGACAGGGAGAAAACATGTAAAATCTAGAAGACTACTTTAGATCTGGTCAGAAGAAGCCTAGTGCACTACGTAGGGAACAGGGAGAGATTTGGGACAGAGACAGTAACTCCTGTATGGAAATCTTCATTCTAATGACAGTGAGCAAATCTCCACCCTATTCCCTATGTAGTGCACTACTTTAGATCTGATCAGAAGTAGCCTAGTGCACTACGTAGGGAACAGGGTGTCATTTGGGCCAGAGTCAGTAACTCCCCTGGGTATGAATTGTCTCTCTATCTTATCTGTCTATGCTTGGTTGACCTAGCAACTGGGTCTGTTTTAATGTCCAGACAGCATGTACCCAACAGTGAGGTCAGTGGGATTGGAGAGAGTCCCCTCTCCCTCTCTCTGTCTCCTCCCGAATATCATTTCTTACTCGGCAGGATCCGTCCACGTTATCGGAGGGCTCCTGGCAAGCGGGGAGTCGCCGACCCGCGTTCAATGTGCCGGTCCGCTTAGCGAGTGCGTCCCGCACGCCCCCATGTCTTATTTTTTTTCATTTTCATATTTTTGAAAAAATAATTTTTAATATTTTTTTTCTCTGCTTCAAAGTAGATTAAGTGAAGCTTCACCTCCATTCAGGCAGTTATCACACCCCCACCCGGATTCGACCCCACTGGTCATTTAAAGTTGTGTTTGGCTACGGGCACGTGGTAAGTTATACGTTCACCTGGTAGTCGTCTTTTTTTTCATTTTCATATTTATGAAAAAATATATATATATTTTTGGTAGTCATTTAGCAGACACTCTTATCCAGAGCGACTTACAGTTAGTGATGCATATTTTCTTCATATTTTTTATTTTTTTAATATATTTTTTTCTAGCTTTATAAAAAAACAAACGGATAAAAACCTGGTTTTCTAATATGTACGGGTTCATGAGGGTTGCCTAATCACACATGTGACATTTTGGAAGGATGTGACCTTTTTAACCCTTCGAAACAGCACCTATGACCACAATGTAAGGCACTTCCGGTTGTCACAGGAAGCTGTAATTCAACACATATCCTCATTGGGACAAGCTCTTACGGAATCCTGAGTTTCAGGGTCAATCCGTGAAAAACTAAACTTTTTACAGAGGGTTGAATGTAGCGTTTTCACTATCTGCTGGTGGATACATCTAAACCATGTTTAGGGTCAATCTTCCCACTTCCGGTTGCTCCAGGAAGCTTAAACTCAACACAGGTAATCCTTATAGTGGCCTGATGGGTTGACAAAGAAGACAGTTTGATATGGCAATATAAACCCACATAGGCATCAAGTTGAAGTTAGGGCAGCAGGCAATGTATTTCTATATCCCCTGTGGAGGCTGGCCACTCTCTCCCCCTTTCTCCTAGCCTGCTGCACCTCATATGACATTTTGGAAGGATTTAACCTATTTGAAAAAAGTTGAAAGGCAACGTGGATCTACTGTGGTGTAGTTCTTCCCAGCATTGCAACCAAATCAGATTTGTATTACATATTGCCTGGAGTGATTTAAAAAGGAAAGAAAGCTCTAATCTTTACCCAAATGGTCTCAAATTATAGGCCTGATCACCCTGGACCAATGCCTGTTGGTAATTTCAGTAGAACCAAGCAACTCAAGTAGCTATTCAACCTCAAAACTACCTGGTTTTGCTATACATTCAAAACAGCAGTATAATGTGAATTTTTTTTATGGGCATTTAAAAATGACAGAAAATCTTTTCCAAAATGGTCTCAAATGAGCTGTACTCTCAGGCCCATGGGAGAAAGGGTTTTACTAGGCAGGGAGTGTAGAACAAGATGCATGGAGCTCCAGAGGTCACAAGGTAAATGTGGGCCTGCATGGATGTCAGCAGGGCATGAGGGAGAAGGCCCAAGTGAATAGGTGTGTCTGTGTGAGTGTGTGTGTGAGTGATGTATGTTGTTAAGCTATGGAATTAATTGTACAGCATTGGATTGGTGTTGGCATGGGGTAGAGGGAGTTTACATATACCAGTCATTTCCTTTTAAATCCATGAAGGGAAGTGGACAAGTTCACACTTAGAAAGGAGATAATAGTTCCACACCTCATGTGTCCTGATAACTACAGGAATGGAACCATATTGAGGTTGGCTGCTTTCTATACGGTTTGATGGGAGAGAGAGAGAGAGACAGAGACAGAGACAGAGACAGAGACAGAGACAGAGACAGAGACAGAGACAGAGAGAGAGAGAGAGAGAGAGAGAGAGAGAGAGAGAGAGAGAGAGAGAGAGAGAGAGAGAGACAGAGAGAGAGAGAGAGAGAGAGAGAGAGAGGACATCAGGTAAAGTTCTGGAGATGAGGGAATATGTGTGCAGAAAGAAACCCTCCAGTATGGTTAACCCCAGTTAGGCCCAGTATGGACTATCAATACAAGTGACCATTTAGAATGTGACCCAGTTCAATGGGTCTTAACAGAACTGGGGGATGTCAGCCATGAAGTTGTCTAAACACAACTGGAATATAATTTGTTTGTGATTCATTGTTAATGGATTTTCCATTAGGAACACAGGGGGAAAACCTAACACAACAACACACATAACACACAACCAATAAAAACAAAGGGGGAGGAAACCACTAAAGTCATTACCATATTGTCATTTTCTAACGACAGGGAGAAAACATGTAAAATCTAGAAGACTACTTTAGATCTGGTCAGAAGAAGCCTAGTGCACTACGTAGGGAACAGGGAGAGATTTGGGACAGAGACAGTAACTCCTGTATGGAAATCTTCATTCTAATGACAGTGAGCAAATCTCCACCCTATTCCCTATGTAGTGCACTACTTTAGATCTGATCAGAAGTAGCCTAGTGCACTACGTAGGGAACAGGGTGTCATTTGGGCCAGAGTCAGTAACTCCCCTGGGTATGAATTGTCTCTCTATCTTATCTGTCTATGCTTGGTTGACCTAGCAACTGGGTCTGTTTTAATGTCCAGACAGCATGTACCCAACAGTGAGGTCAGTGGGATTGGAGAGAGTCCCCTCTCCCTCTCTCTGTCTCCTCCCGAGTATCATTTCTTACTCGGCAGGATCCGTCCACGTTATCGGAGGGCTCCTGGCAAGCGGGGAGTCGCCGACCCGCGTTCAATGTGCCGGTCCGCTTAGCGAGTGCGTCCCGCACGCCCCCATGTCTTATTTTTTTTCATTTTCATATTTTTGAAAAAATAATTTTTCATATTTTTTTTTCTGCTTCAAAGTAGATTAAGTGAAGCTTCACCTCCATTCAGGCAGTTATCACACCCCCCCACCCGGATTCGACCCCACTGGTCATTTAAAGACGTGTTTGGCTACGGGCACGTGGTAAGTTATGCGTTCACCTGGTAGTCGTCTTTTTTTTCATTTTCATATTTATGAAAAAATATATATATATATTTTTTTGGTAGTCATTTAGCAGACACTCTTATCCAGAGCGATTTACAGTTAGTGATGCATATTTTCTTCATATTTTTTATTTTTTTTTATATATTTTTTTCTAGCTTCATAAAAAAACAACGGATAAAAACCTGGTTTTCTAATATGTACGGGTTCATGAGGGTTGCCTAATCACACATGTGACATTTTGGAAGGATGTGACCTTTTTAACCCTTCGAAACAGCACCTATGACCACAATGTAAGGCACTTCCGGTTGTCACAGGAAGCTGTAATTAAACACATATCCTCATTGGGACAAGCTCTTACAGAATCCTGAGTTTCAGGTCAATCCGTGAAAAACTAAACTTTTTACAGAGGGTTGAATGTAGCGTTTTCACTATCTGCTGGTGGATACATCTAAACCATGTTTAGGGTCAATCTTCCCACTTCCGGTTGCTCCAGGAAGCTTAAACTCAACACAGGTAATCCTTATAGTGGCCTGATGGGTTGACAAAGACGACAGTTTGATATGGCAATATAAACCCACATAGGCACCAAGTTGAAGTTAGGGCAGCAGGCAATGTATTTCTATATCCCCTGTGGAGGCTGGCCACTCTCTCCCCCCTTTCTCCTAGCCTGCTGCACCTCATATGACATTTTGGAAGGATTTAACCTATTTGAAAAAAGTTGAAAGGCAACGTGGATCTACTGTGGTGTAGTTCTTCCCAGCATTGCAACCAAATCAGATTTGTATTACATATTGCCTGGAGTGATTTAAAAAGGAAAGAAAGCTCTAATCTTTACCCAAATGGTCTCAAATTATAGGCCTGATCACCCTGGACCAATGCCTGTTGGTAATTTCAGTAGAACCAAGCAACTCAAGTAGCTATTCAACCTCAAAACTACGTGGTTTTGCTATACATTCAAAACAGCAGTATAATGTGAATTTTTTTTATGGTCATTTAAAAATGACAGAAAATCTTTTCCAAAATGGTCTCAAATGAGCTGTACTCTCAGGCCCATGGGAGAAAGGGTTTTACTAGGCAGGGAGTGTAGAACAAGATGCATGGAGCTCCAGAGGTCACAAGGTCAATGTGGGCCTGCATGGATGTCAGCAGGGCATGAGGGAGAAGGCCCAAGTGAATAGGTGTGTCTGTGTGAGTGTGTGTGTGAGTGATGTATGTTGTTAAGCTATGGAATTAATTGTACAGCATTGGATTGGTGTTGGCATGGGGTAGAGGGAGTTTACATATACTAGTCATTTCCTTTTAAATCCATGAAGGGAAGTGGACAAGTTCACACTTAGAAAGGAGATAATAGTTCCACACCTCATGTGTCCTGATAACTACAGGAATGGAACCATATTGAGGTTGGCTGCTTTCTATACTGTTTGATGGTAGAGAGAGAGAGAGAGAGACAGAGACAGAGACAGAGACAGAGACAGAGACAGAGACAGAGACAGAGAGAGAGAGAGAGAGAGAGAGAGAGAGAGAGAGAAAGAGAGAGAGAGGACATCAGGTAAAGTTCTGGAGATGGGGGAATATGTGTGCAGAAAGAAACCCTCCAGTATGGTTAACCCCAGTTAGGCCCAGTATGGACTATCAATACAAGTGACCATTTAGAATGTGACCCAGTTCAATGGGTCTTAACAGAACTGGGGGATGTCAGCCATGAAGTTGTCTAAACACAACTGGAATATAATTTGTTTGTGATTCATTGTTAATGGATTTTCCATTAGGAACACAGGGGGAAAACCTAACACAACAACACACATAACACACAACCAATAAAAACACAAAGGGGGAGGAAACCACTAAAGTCATTACCATATTGTCATTTTCTAACGACAGGGAGAAAACATGTAAAATCTAGAAGACTACTTTAGATCTGGTCAGAAGAAGCCTAGTGCACTACGTAGGGAACAGGGAGAGATTTGGGACAGAGACAGTAACTCCTGTATGGAAATCTTCATTCTAATGACAATGAGCAAATCTCCACCCTATTCCCTATGTAGTGCACTACTTTAGATCTGATCAGAAGTAGCCTAGTGCACTACGTAGGGAACAGGGTGTCATTTGGGCCAGAGTCAGTAACTCCCCTGGGTATGAATTCTCTCTCTATCTTATCTTTCTTCTATATTATGTTCTCCTCTCCTCCTCTCTTCTCTCCTCTATTCACTCTATTCTATCATCCACACCACATGCCAGCTTCAACACAATCCATTTACAAGTTAAAGACACACCTTGGAATAAATAGCAAAGGAAAACTACTACTAGATGGATTTTTTATTTCCCATAACCATGAATCATATTTAATAACTGAACAGTAGCAGACCTAACTTCATCTGTTCCTGACTCTGGGTAGTGGATTAAAAAGACCATCAATCTCCAATGATATTAAAGTACAATTCTGAACATTACTGATATACTGAGTGACAAGACAAGATATGTGCTGGGTTTTTATTGTTTGGTTAATAGCACCACCTGCTGGACAGGTTTAATGTTGCTTGACTGAGCAGAATGGGAGAATAAAAGATGCCAAACTTAGGGCCGGTTTCCCGGACATCTCCATTGAACATGCTTTTTAGTCTAGGACTAGGCTTCATCTGTGTCCGGGAAACCGGCCCATATAGTTCAATTAGCAAGTAAGTAACACTACCTGTTCCATGATACTGAGGAAAATGACATTGAGACAGAGAACCAATTGAGAAAACATTTCAATGGTTCTGAATGACAACCAACATACATTAACAGCATACATCATGATTAATGTAAATGTATAAGATTAAAACGTTGCACTTACAAATAATATGAATGCATTGAATTGTAATTCATAACATCTTCTGAAGATCAAATCAATCAAATCGTTGTACATAAAAACAGAGCAGAATGAATCAACACATCTGGGGACCATCACCACCAGCATGACTAGTATCTATGTGGACCCTACTACAGTTTAACCAGCTCAGCTATAGACTACACCAGCATGACTAGTATCTATGTGGACCCTACTACAGTTTAACCAGCTCAGCTATAGACTACACCAGCATGACTAGTATCTATGTGGACCCTACTACAGTTTAACCAGCTCAGCTATAGACTACACCAGCATGACTAGTATCTATGTGGACCCTACTACAGTTTAACCAGCTCAGCTATAGACTACACCAGCATGACTAGTATCTATGTGGACCCTACTACAGTTTAACCAGCTCAGCTATAGACTACACCAGCATGACTAGTATCTATGTGGACCCTACTACAGTTTAACCAGCTCAGCTATAGACTACACCAGCATGACTAGTATCTATGTGGACCCTACTACAGTTTAACCAGCTCAGCAGTACCATAGACCCTAAACCCAGGATAGAGGGGCTGAGTGAATGTGGTCTGGACTCTGTGGAGGAGGGTCATTGTTTCAGAGACACTGTAGAAGGACAGAGTACCTGCCTTGTGATCCAGGTACACTCCTACTCTGGAGGACTGAGGGCCTGATACTTTAGTCCTAACATTATTGTGTCTGAAACAATAACCATCACTATAACACTGTAAACTCCAGGACTTGTTATTGAATCCAAATCCACCACCTGTCCCTGTTCTGCTGATGTCTTTATATGAGACTGCTGTATCAACACGCCCCCCACTCCACTCCACCTCCCAGTAACAGCGTCCAGACAGACCCTCTCTACACAGAACCTGACACCGGTTGGTGAATCTGTCTGGATGATCAGGATATGGTTGGACTTGGCCTGTATAGGTCACCTTTCTGCTCCCTTCAGACAGAGAGAGGTGTGTGTCTGCTGTGTTTGGGTCCAGTGTGAGCTGACAGGAATCTGGGAGAAGAGCAGAGCAGAGACCAATGAGGGGAGTTAGAACAATAAGTTAAGTCAGATACTGTATCTACCCTGTCTTTGATTAGAGCACAGCAGAGATCAAATCAGAGAAATATGAGGAGTCAGATAGATACCCAGTCTTTGATTAGATCTACTATTGCTATATATTTCTAGAGGGATTGTTAGGAGTGTCAGTAAAAAGAGACTCTTAGTTACTTCAGAATAAAGAGACTCACATTGTAAGAACTGTTCTCTGGTCTTGGGCTCTGGAGGCAGTACAACATCCACTATATTCACTACAGACACACAAACACATTCACAGAGAGAGGGAATGTTATCATCATACCATATTCCACATGTATATGACTACTAGGGAACTTTCAATGGTCTAAAGTTGATGTTCTTATTATTTTCAACACACCTGTAGTGGAGATCTTGGTCCATTCTTCTTTAAGGACGTCTTCTAGTTTCTCTCTCAGTTCAGACACAGTCTTACTCACATCTCCAAAGTACTGAAGAGGACGGACAACGATGCTGGGTAAGTCTGAAGATACACTGGTACCGGAGAGAGACTGATAACTCTGGAGAGAGAGAGGGAGAGAGAGCAGAACCAAATGATTGAGAGTTTTAATTTCATATCACATGTATCAAGGCAGTTGAGTTACCTGGAGGAAATGGATGTGATCCTCTGTGTGTGAGAGCTGCTCCAGCTCAGTGCTTCTCTTCCTCAGCTCAGCTATCTCCTGCTCCAGTTGCTCCAGGAGTCCTTCAGCTTGACTCACTTGAGCCTTCTCTTGGGCTCTGATCAGCTCCTTCACCTCAGAGCGCCTTCTCTCAATGGAGCGGATCAGCTCGGTAAAGATCTTATCACTGTCCTCCACTGCTGCCTGTGCAGAGCGCTGTTAAGAGAGAGAGAGAGAGAGAGAGAGAGAGAGAGAGAGAGAGAGAGAGAGAAAGAGAGAGACTGACTTGTCTTACTTTAATGAGCCATCCTCATTACACTAACACCCCCACCCCTAAAAACACATTGCGTGACACCACAACCTCCACACAATCACATTATCCAGTACCCAACACCACAGTACAATACACCAACCAGCACCACATTCCAACCGTCCATCCAACCCCTCCTCTCCAGCCGTACAGACAGCCCCCCTGAGCCCCCATACCTCCTGAAACATCAAACTCAACCCTAAGGCGTCAACAGTAATGGCATTACCCTGGCAACACAGAAAAAACATGATGAACAGTCTGTCATTGCAGAAAACGGACACCCCTCCCCAACTCCCAGGTCAACCCGAGCCAACCAGCTATTGGTGTCCAGGGCTCCATGTAATACCCTCCACTGGACGACCCCTGACCTTTCCAGCACTGGGAGCTTATAGAGCACCCTCCACCTATACCCTGCCATGCTCTCAGCCCCCACAACCCCCTGCCACTGATGCCCCTTCACTCCCACTAAGCTCAGAGTGTTAAAAGTCAGTAAGTCCTCCAGACTCTCCTGCCAGTCCCCAGTCTCTGCTGTCACTTGCAGTGGTGGAAACGGTGGTGGCCCCTCCTCAGGCTGCTCCAGCCCTCAGTACTGCAGCATAGAAATCAGAGACCCCTGCTATATTGAGTCTCTCCGGCCGCATGATGAAGAGCTGCTGATCCAGCCCCAAACCACCAGCCCTCCTCAACAGAGCACATGCTGGTTCCCTCCAGCCCACCTCCGTACGGTACAGTAGCCTCTGTGCTGCTGAGTCAGAACGCTGCCACCCTGACCAGAAAAAATTCACTAACTTGCGCTGCAGGTCTACAAGCAGACCACCGGGGGCGTTGAGAATGGCCAATTTAAGCCATAGAGAGGATGCCACCAAGTTGTTGATGATCAGCACCGCCCCTCTGTATGCCACTTGGGAGATGAGCCACCTCCACTTCGTCAGCCTCGACACCACCGCTTGTGACACTCCTTCCCAGTTCTTCCTATCCCAACCCTCCGAGCCCAGATACACCCCAAGCATCTTGAGCCACTCACAGCCCCACTGCAACCCCCCTGGAAGCTGCGGAGGTGCCCTGTCCCTCCATGCCCCACATAACAGAGCCTCACTCCTGCCCCAGTTTCCCTAAGCAGAAGACGCCCCCTCGTACACCCTCAAACTATTCTCCAGGGCCTGTAGGTTCTGCTCATCCCTAACCAACACAGACGTCATCAGCGTATGCTGCCACTGCTATGCCTGTCCCCAACCCTATGCCTGGCTCCCACACTCCCTGTAGCCTCCTGCGTAGCAGGCCCAGAAAGGGCTCAATAAGAAGAGTGTATAGCTGCCCTGACAGAGGGCATCCCTGGTGAATGCCCCTCCCTACCCAGACTGGCCTACTGAGCCCTCCCCACACCTTGACCATACATGAAGCCCCAGCATACTACCGCGACATTACGTGGTCCTCTGTAGCTCAGCTGGTAGAGCACGGCGCTTGTAACGCCAGGGTAGTGGGTTCGATCCCCGGGACCACCCATACATCTCCCCCACAACAGAAGTTACCCGCCCATCAGGCTCCCTCATCTCCCCCTTAACAGAAGTTACCCACCCATCAGGCTCCCTCATCTCCCCCACAACAGAAGTTACCCACCCATCAGGCTCCCTCATCTCCCCCACAACAGAAGTTACCCACCCATCAGGCTCCCTCATCTCCCCCTTAACAGAAGTTACCCACCCATCAGGCTCCCTCATCTCCCCCACAACAGAAGTTACCCACCCATCAGGCTCCCTCCTCTCTCCACAACAGAAGTTACCCACCATCAGGCTCCCTCATCTCCCCCACAACAGAAGTTACCCACCCATCAGGCTCCCTCATCTCCCCACAACAGAAGTTACCCACCCATCAGGCTCCCTCATCTCCCCACAACAGAAGTTACCCACCCATCAGGCTCCCTCATCTCCCCACAACAGAAGTTACCCACCCATCAGGCTCCCTCATCTCCCCACAACAGAAGTTACCCGCCCATCAGACAAACGTAAAACAAGGGATTTTCTTGGTTTCCCCACTCTGTTTTTCCAACCCCTCTGGTGAAACAGAGAACTGAGCCCTGTACTATAATATAATATAATGTGCCATTTTGCAGACGCTTTTATCCAAAGCGACTTACAGTCATGCGTGCATATATATATATATATATATTTTTTTTGTGTATGGGTGGTCCCGGGGATCGAACCCACTACCCTGGCGTTACAAGCGCCGTGCTCTACCAGCTGAGCTACAGAGGACCAGGTGCAGACACATTTATGAAAGCAAAGACAAGGTCATTATTTGGGCTCTAAACACTAACAACCTACCCTTACACACCTATTTTGCTACCCCTGCACTAAGATTTCTGCCATGGCATTTAAATGTTTTTGTTTGACATATTCCCCCATTCTTTGCCGGCGTTCATGTTAAGGAAGTCTAACCGTGAAATCTCCATAAGAGGTGGGAGGGAAATCACCACAATCAGAAACCAGTAGAGAAGCCCATAAAGCCGCCATGCCAGAAAAAAACATCAATTTAAGCAGATTCTGAAGACATGCCCTTAAGAACCCATGACCCATTTTCTCAGCCTATACCGCTTCCTGGGTGAGAGGACACTAAACCCCTCATTCTTCATCACGTGTTGTACTGACCTTACAAACCTTCCAGGATCAATCAAATAAGACTCCAGCAGAACCTTCTTTTTCCCCTTTAGTCTCCATCAGGAACCTAGAAAGTTCTCTCACCGTATATACTGGGCCCTCAGCCTGACTGGCTGTCAGCTCTGGATCCAATGAGCCGTCTGAAAACGAGACGCCTTGTCCTCCGCTCCCGCAGACTCACCTCCCCCCTCTTCCTCCTCCTCCATTGGCACGGTACCGTCCTCCTCCTCCCCAGTCTCTGCCCCCCTGCACTTCCCCCCTGATCAGAGCCTCTTCCCCAATGACAGGCAATATTTCCTGGGATGAGCCCACCAAGCCTTCGCCTACCGGAGTCTCTGTTACTACAGAAACCTGCCTCAGCTCATGTAGCCCAGCTGCAACCCTCCCCACCACCGCTTTCTCCACGGCCTGCGCACCACCACTTGGCCATGCACTACTACCGTGTAGCTCAGTTGGTAGAGCATGGCGCTTGCAACGCCAGGGTTGTGGGTTCGTTTCCCATGGGGGGGACAGTATGAAAATGTATGCACTCACTAACTGTAAGTCGCTCTGGATAAGAGCATCTGCTAAATGACTAAAATGTAAAAAATGTATTCTCCTCCCTCCTGGTACCCCTGCCATTTATTTGCAATTCTGAGTAATCACTATTTTAGTACGGATTAGTAAGGAAAAACACTTTATTCAGTACTACTGCAGTTGCTTAATAATTGCCGGCCATTCCCTCCCCTACCCTGGACGACACTGGGCCAATTGTGCGCCGCCCATGAGTCTCCCGGTCACGGCCGGCTGCGACAGAGCCTGGATTCGAACCAGGATCTAGTGGCACAGTTTGCACTGCGATGCAGTGCCTTAGACCACTGCGCCACTCAGGAGTTCTCTCCCTGGATACACCACCACTCCACCTCACAGGGAAAACTCCTCCTGCCTGAGCTTTTTACTGTCCCTTTCCACACTGCTAACGCTAGAGGAAGGACTGAAAACACATTACTGTGAAGTAATATAATGATGAGTCATGTTTATTATTACCTGTTTTTATGCTCATGTTTTGAAATTATACTTCATTACTATAATGATTATCAATACGCCTAAACATTAATTCAGTCACCTCTGGTCGACAAAAACGTATTTTCCTAGTACATTAATTGTCAAATTCATCAACCAGCATCGAGCACTCTGCCTTCTCAGGCAAGCGAGGGGCATGTTGAGGTAAATATGCTAACCGCCAAGGTTGCATTATGTCATTTATTGGTGGGCTGGAAGATGCAGTGTTTTTTCTTTTCTATTCAGAGGCTATTTACTCCCTATATGAGATAATTTTATGTAGAAGGTTTTTATAATGCATGTTTACTAGGGTTGAGGTTAGGGCATCTGAGTAGGGATGATTTGGGTTCAATACCTGTCCTACCTATCAATCATATTGCTGCTTGTAGCCTATAACTGATGATCCCCACACTAGAAACACCCAAAACTATCTGTGCTAGCAAACCCTGTGTTCCACCCCTCCCCTGTGTAACCTTGAAGTTTGTTAAGAAACAAACACTTGTCTATGAAAAGAGACATGTTTAACGGATTCCGCTTGGCACCCAGCCGAGAGCACACGGAAACCACTTGCAAATTTACCAAAACTAACCAACTACTTCCGGTCTGTTCGGAAGCAATAAACGGAGGCAGATTAGCCACCACAACTCTTATCGAAAGAGGCGACATCTGCACCAACACACCCCTCACAACAAGACAAACCTTTTTCATTAACACAACCACCGCCTTGTTCATTCTGGATGCAGAGTCCAGATGTTCCGCTCCAACCTGTTCGCCGACCATGAGCAAAACTTCCTCCACACCTTTCTCCGGAACGCACCCGAAGCGACAGCGTTTCTTCTCCACTCGGTTGAGGCCATCACGCCGCCCTAACAAACTACCCCTACTCCCCCCTCAACTCTAAACGATAAACAGTGGAAACCAATAAACAAACCCTCCACCTTGAGAAAATACATTCAGAAAATACGCAAGAACCAAAAGAAAAAAGAATAGTAGCCCTCCTCACGAAACACAAATCTCTCACACAACCAACTTCTTCTTCTATGATATAATGGCGGTCCACAAACCAACGTTAAAGGTGCATGCCGCCACCTACTGTGCTGGAGTGTGTGGTCAATCACGGTTTCCAACATTTCTAAATCCTCCTACCTAACTCAGTACTTCTGAGAAAATAAAGAAGAGCCCTACTAACTTCTAATAGACCCTCCCCCATCCCCAAAATCCCTTCCAAACCCCCCCCAACCCCGTCCAACCTCAATGAGCCTACACTTCAATCTTTCCCTCTCTTCAACATACTTACAACAATATAACAACACATGCTCCACCATTTCATCGACCGTACCCTCCACACTCAAACCATTCCCATGCTTGCCAACCAGATGTAATGACGAGGTCAATGTACAATGTCCTAAGCACAATCGAGTAAACACCACCTCTTCCTTCCTAATCTGACCTTTGAATCTTGGTCCAACAACATTTATTTGGAAGGCATATAAATGCCGGCCCTTGTGCTCAGAGTACCATCTCTTCTGCCAAACATCTATCAAAATGGCTCTGATCTTACATTTGGCCTCACCTCTACCCAGTGGAACATTAATATAAATTATATCTCGTTTCAAAGCTCTTTTAGCTAACTGGTCTACAATTTCATTCCCTTCCACACCCGAATGTGCTGGGACCCAGCAGAATCTCACTACTAAACCCATTCTCTCAATTCTCCATAATAACATTAATACCTTCAGTTCAACTGAGTATACTGACAGTTCATCTGTTAGTCTTCTACATATCTGCACATCAAATTCAGGAACGTAAACGCCTGCTCCTGTGAGCCCACTATCTGGGTCCTTGGATCCATCTGTGAAAAGCGGTAAAAAAGCATAAAAACTTCTACCAATGTAATTGTCAACCAGTTTCACTATATCACTGACTTCTGACCAATCTTTCCTTTTCTCTACCAAGGTTAGATCAACAACAGGGTCTGGGAGTAACCATGGAGGAACATCCCCTATCACCACAGAAGGGCCAACCTCCAACTCCCTCAAACCACTCTCATCAGCAAGCTTTCCAACTGTCCAACCAAAACCACTGCCTTGTCTACTAGTATATTCCCAACAGTCATCTAGAACAGTAGCAGTGGGATGCTCAACCTCACAGCCTTTCAACCCAATAAGATAATGACCATTTTCTACGCTGTATATCCAAAGGCATCTCTCCTGCCTCCACCAGTAAGGCACATACAGATGTTGATTTAAATGCACCAATACATATCCTTAAAGCTATATACTGGATTCTGTCCAGCTTCTGAAGCCAAGTCTTTGCCTCTGTTCCATAAACTGTACACCAGTAATCAATTGGCGTCCTGATCAGAGCTCTATAAATATATATCAACAATTGTCTGTCAGCACCCTATTCATAACCAGAGACCCACACAACCAACTACCGCGAAAGTTAATGAATGAGAGAGACAGAGACATCGTTACAATACTGTACATAGACATAATATAACGGTTCTTCTTCTTTGGAGTTTAACGGCGGTTGGCATCCAATATGTTGCATTACCGCCCCCAACTGGAATATAATATACATCTATTTTACTTTGTGACACAAAATGGGAAAAGGGGAAATTATAATAATACAAAAAACACCCTTCCAACTAACCCTACACTCATTAAATACCCACTACCCCATTCCACTACTTTGACCCTATCTGCTCCTGCACCATGCCAACGGCCTGGGAGGACAGGAAACCACAACTCAACACACCCTGTAACTCTTCTGAAGTCTAATCTTGTATGCCCAAATACTTCTCTGCAGCTGCCATCACAATATCAATTTTCTGTGATTGACAATCAATTTCTGCGGTATAGTTGATAACCATTGCTATGAACTCTAAGAAGCTAACTTTACTAAAGCATACAGTGGGGAGAACAAGTATTTGATACACTGCCGATTTTGCAGGTTTTCCTACTTACAAAGCATGTAGAGGTCTGTAATTTTATCATAGGTACACTTCAACTGTGAGAGACGGAATCTAAAACAAAAATCCAGAAAATCACATTGTATGATTTTTAAGTAATTCATTTGCATTTTATTGCATGACATAAGTATTTGATACATCAGAAAAGCAGAACTTAATATTTGGTACAGAAACCTTCGTTTGCAATTACAGAGATCATACATTTCCTGTAGGTCTTGACCAGGTTTGCACACACTGCAGCAGGGATTTTGGCCCACTCCTCCATACAGACCTTCTCCAGATCCTTCAGGTTTCGGGGCTGTCGCTGGGCAATACGGACTTTCAGCTCCATCCAAAGATTTTCTATTGGGTTCAGGTCTGGAGACTGGCTAGGCCACTCCAGGACCTTGAGATGCTTCTTACGGAGCCACTCCTTAGTTGCCCTGGCTGTTTGTTTCGGGTCGTTGTCATGCTGGAAGACCCAGCCATGACCCATCTTCAATGCTCTTACTGAGGGAAGGAGGTTGTTGGCCAAGATCTCGCGATACATGGCCCCATCCATCCTCCCCTCAATACGGTGCAGTCGTCCTGTCCCCTTTGCAGAAAAGCATCCCCAAAGAATGATGTTTCCACCACCATGCTTCACGGTTGGGATGGTGTTCTTGGGGTTGTACTCATTCTTCTTCTACCTCCAAACACGGTGAGTGGAGTTTAGACCAACAAGCTCTATTTTTGTCTCATCAGACCACATGACCTTCTCCCATTCCTCCTCTGGATCATCCAGATGGTCATTGGCAAACTTCAGACGGGTCTGGACATGCGCTGGCTTGAGCAGGGGGACCTTGCGTGCGCTGCAGGATTTTAATCCATGACGGCGTAATGTGTTACTAATGGTTTTCTTTGAGACTGTGGTCCCAGCTCTCTTCAGGTCATTGACCAGGTCCTGCCGTGTAGTTCTGGGCTGATCCCTCACCTTCCTCATGATCATTGATGCCCCACGAGGTGAGATCCTGCATGGAGCCCCAGACCGAGGATGATTGACCGTCATCTTGAACTTCTTCCATTTTCTAATAATTGCGCCAACAGTTGTTGCCTTCTCACCAAGCTGCTTGCCTATTGTCCTGTAGCCCATCCCAGCCTTGTGCAGGTCTACAATTTTATCCCTGATGTCCTTACACAGCTCTCTGGTCTTGGCCATTGTGGAGAGGTTGGAGTCTGTTTCATTGAGTGTGTGGACAGGTGTCTTGTATACAGGTAACGAGTTCAAACAGGTGCAGTTAATACAGGTAATGAGTGGAGAACAGGAGGGCTTCTTAAAGAAAAACTAACAGGTCTGTGAGAGCCGGAATTCTTACTGGTTGGTAGGTGATCAAATACTTATGTCATGCAATAAAATGCAAATTAATTACTTAAAAATCATACAATGTGATTTTCTGGATTTTTGTTTTAGATTCCGTCTCTCACAGTTGAAGTGTACCTATGATAAAAATTACAGACCTCTACATGCTTTGTAAGTAGGAAAACCTGCAAAATCGGCAGTGTATCAAATACTTGTTCTCCCCACTGTATATCACTCGTTGGCCTATCCCTCTGTGCTGGCACAGATCTACTACTCACAGGGATCCTCTCAGGATCTCTCACACTTGACCCATCCTCCTCTACTTTCTTCACTGCCTCAGCATACGACACCTTCTGCACTACTCTGACTCTAGCCACCTCATCCTGCCTCTCTCGCACCGGACACTTCCAATCCCCAGCAACATGGGCATCCCTACAGTTGACACACACAACTTTATCCACCGAAACTACACAATCCTCTATCCCATGCCCTCCTGCACACTTCCCACATCTTGGAATCTCCCTCCTACAAACTGCTGCAACATGACCATAAACGTTGCACCTGAATCAGTGCAGTGGATTCGGCACAAAGTTCTAACAGGATAACTGATATATCCTAACATGACTTTGTTGGGTAAAGACTAAAAACTCAAAAGGACTGACAGTGACTCCTCTGTTTCACCACGCTCACCACCGGGTCTGCGTCGCACCAAACGGCGGGCATCACAAACACCAGGAATCTTCAACTTTAATTGCTCCACCTCCACACTTAACACTACCCCAGAAATCACTCCTTTCAATGGTGCCCTGTTCCTAAGAGAAAAGCAAGAAACAGATCTTGACCCAAGTTGCGTGACACGGAGCTCCCACTCCCTCTGGTCAGAAGAAACACAAACAAATATCCCAAGTCCACTACAGGTTACCTTCACTGATTCAACTGCACCCAACTCCTTTCCCACCCACCCTGAAACCACAAATGGATCTGCCAAAAGGAATGGATCCACTTTCTCCTACAATGTAACTCCTACTGCACCAGATTCTTCTTTATCATGTCCATTGATGCCAGGCTCTGGTTCTGAGCTCTTCACCACACCTTCTACCTCACTTAACTCTCCCTCATTCATTTCCATTTCACCTCCAGAACTCAGTCTGGCGAATGGCTCACTCTGTTTGCACTTGAATTATAACATTTGAAATGTCTATTCCTTTAAAACTTTTGTGAGTGAAATGATTGTTTATTTCACTTTTGTTTATTATCTATTTCACTTGCTTTGGCAATGTAAACATATGTTTCCAATGCCAATAAAGCCCTTTGAATTGAATTGAATTGAGAAAGAGAGCGAGAGAGTGCCTTGCAAAAGTATTCATCCCCCTTGGCGTTGTTCCTATTTTGTTACATTACATAAAAATTTGGATTTCATGAAATGGACATACACAAAATAGTCCAAATTGGTGAAGTGAAATGACAAAAATAACTTGTTTCAAAAAAATTCAAAAACATTAATAACGGAAAAGTGGTGTGTGCATATGTATTCACCCCCTTTGCTATGAAGCCCCTAAATAAGATCTGGTGCAACCAATTACCTTCAGAAGTCACATAATTAGTTAAATAAAGTCCACCTGTGTGCAATTTAAGTGTCACATGATCTGTCACATGATCTCAGTATATATACAGTGGGGGAAAAAAGTATTTAGTCAGCCACCAATTGTGCAAGTTCTCCCACTTAAAAAGATGAGAGAGGCCTGTAATTTTCATCATAGGTACACGTCAACTATGACAGACAAATTGAGAAAAAAAAATCCAGAAAATCACATTGTAGGATTTTTAATGACTTTATTTGCAAATTATGGTGGAAAATAAGTATTTGGTCACCTACAAACAAGCAAGATTTCTGGCTCTAACAGACCTGTAACTTCTTCTTTAAGAGGCTCCTCTGTCCTCCACTCGTTACCTGTATTAATGGCACCTGTTTGAACTTGTTATCAGTATAAAAGACACCTGTCCACAACCTCAAACAGTCACACTCCAAACTCCACTATGGCCAAGACCAAAGAGCTGTCAAAGGACACCAGAAACAAAATTGTAGACCTGCACCAGGCTGGGAAGACTGAATCTGCAATAGGTAAGCAGCTTGGTTTGAAGAAATCAACTGTGGAAGCAATTATTAGGAAATGGAAGACATACAAGACCACTGATAATCTCCCTCGATCTGGGGCTCCACGCAAGATCTCACCCCGTGGGGTCAAAATGATCACAAGAACGGTGAGCAAAAATCCCAGAACCACACAGGGGGACCTAGTGAATGACCTGCAGAGAGTTGGGACCAAAGTAACAAAGCCTACCATCAGTAACACACTACGCCGCCAGGGACTCAAATCCTGCAGACTTGTCCCCCTGCTTAAGCCAGTACATGTCCAGGCCCATCTGAAGTTTGCTAGAGTGCATTTGGATGATCCAGAAGAGGATTGGGAGAATGTCATATGGTCAGATGAAACCAAAATATAACTTTTTGGTAAAAACTCAACTCGTCGTGTTTGGAGGACAAATAATGCTGAGTTGCATCCAAAGAACACCATACCTACTGTGAAGCATGGGGGTGGAAACATCATGCTTTGGGGCTGTTTTTCTGCAAAGGGACCAGGACGACTGATCCATGTAAAGGAAAGAATGAATGGGGCCATGTATCGTGAGATTTTGAGTGAAAACCTCCTTCCATCAGCAAGGGCATTGAAGATGAAACGTGACTGGGTCTTTCAGCATGACAATGATCCCAAACACACCGCCCGGGCAACGAAGGAGTGGCTTCGTAAGAAGCATTTCAAGGTCCTGGAATGTCCTAGCCAGTCTCCAGATCTCAACCCCATAGAAGATCTTTGGAGGGAGTTGAAAGTCCATGTTGCCCAGCGACAGCCCCAAAACATCACTGCTCTAGAGGAGATCTGCATGGAGGAATGGGCCAAAATACCAGCAACAGTGTGTGAAAACCTTGTGAAGACTTACAGAAAACGTTTGACCTGTGTCATTGCCAACAAAGGGTATATAACAAAGTATTGAGAAACTTTTGTTATTGACCAAATACTTATTTTCCACCATAATTTGCAAACAAATTCATTAAAAATCCTACAATGTGATTTTCTGGACTTTTTTCTCTCATTTTGTCTGTCATAGTTGACGTGTACCTATGATGAAAATTACAGGCCTCTCTCATCTTTTTAAGTGGGAGAACTTGCACAATTGGTGGCTGACTAAATACTTTTTTCCCCCACTGTACACCTGTTCTGAAAGGCCCAAGAGTCTGCAACACCACTAAGTAAGGGGCACCATCAAGCAAGCGGCACCATGAAGACCAAGGAGCTCTCCAAACAGGTCAGGGACAATGTTGTGGAGAAGTACAGATCAGGGTTGGGTTATAAAAAAATATCAGAAACTTTCAACATCCCACGGAGCACCATTAAATCCATTATTAAAAAATTGAAAGAATATGGCACCACAACAAACCTGCCAAGAGAGGCCGCCCACCAAAACTCATGGACCAGGCAAGGAGGGCATTAATCAGAGAGGCAACAAAGAGACCAAAGATAACCCTGAAGGAGCTGCAAAGCTCCACAGCGGAGATTGGAGTATCTGTCCATAGGACCACTTTAAGCCACACACTCCACAGAGCTGGGCTTCATGGAAGAGTGGCCAGAAAAAAAGCCTTTGCTTAAAGAAATATAAGCAAACACGTTTGGTGTTTGCCAAAAGGCATGTTGGAGACTCCCCAAACATTTGGAAGAAGGTACTCTGGTCAGATGAGACAAAAATTGAGCTTTTTGGCCATCAAGGAAAATGCTCTCTCTGGCGCAAACCAAACACCTCTCATCACCCCGAGAACACCATCCCCACAGTGAAGCATGGTGGTGGCAGCATCATGCTGTGGGGATGTTTTTCATCGGCAGGGACTGGGAAACTGGTCAGAATTGAAGGAATGATGGATGGCGCTAAATACAGGGACATTCTGGAGGGAAACCTGTAAGTATTGACTTGGGGGGGGGGGGGGGGGGGGGGGGGGGTGAATAGTTATGCACGCTCAAGTGTTGTGTTTTTTTGTCTTATTTCTTGTTTGTTTCACAATAAAAAATATTTTGCATCTTCAAAGTGGTAGGCATGTTGTGTAAATCAAATGATACAAACCCCCCCAAAAATCCATTTTAATTCCAGGTTGTAAGGCAAGAAAATAGGACAAATGCCAAGGGGGAGAATACTTTCGCAAGCCGCTGTATGTATAGGGGACATGAGTCAGTCATGGTTACTTAAAGTTATGTGATGAGGTAGCCCTGCCTGCAACTTCAAAATCAGTGTCGGCCCACGGCCCAATGGGGAATGTCCTCTTGGTGTAATGATCAAGACCCAGGTTCATATCCCATCTGTTACATTAAGCAGTCTATTCTCTGAAAGGGGTCCAGACATAGTGGGGTCAGTGGGATTGGAGAGGGGTCCTATCTCTCTCTCTGACTGGAGGAGACAGGTAAAATCCTCTGGTCAACAATACTCACCTTGAGAGACTTCACAGCTTTTTGGAGCTTCTTCAGCTCCTTCTCTCTCTCCTGGAATCTCTGCTGGACCTTCTGCTGACTCATCCCCAGCTGCCTCTGTGGAGAATCACTCTTCAATGAGCTATCAAGCTTTATTTGTCCAGTAGATCAATAGTATAGTAATGTGACATAGGGCCCATAGAGAGGAAGGTCTAAAATCTTGAGGAAGTCCCTTTACCATATGACATTTTCTATGTTGCTATGTTAATTATTATAGTTTTTATGGTAGGCGTACATGTATCAAGGGGTTGAAACTGAACTTTGGACTCATAAAAGGGAATTCAGAATGATAATAGTGTTTGACTTTAGAAAATTGTGATACATTTGGAGCAAACTCAATATACACCAAAGTTTGTGTTCATATTTCTTCTGCCGTGGATATATTTCATCTGATTTCTCTCATATTCAAACAGCCTTAGTTCCTACTGGATCTTTAATTCTTTGTTTATCAGACAGTCACCAACAAGTAGTTCTGGTCTTACCTGTTTCTCAGTCCTCTCTGCTGCAGCTGACACTGTATCATGGCCTTTATGTTCATCCATTGTACACAGATAACAGATACACTGCTGATCGGTACGACAGTAAACCTCCAGCAGTTTGTCATGATGAGAGCAGATCTTCTCCTGTAGTTGTGCGGTGGCTTTGACCAGCTTGTGCTTCTTGAAACCAGGAAATTCATAGTGAGGTTGGAGGTGAGTCTCACAGTAAGAGGCCAGACACACCAGACAGGACATGAGGGCTTTCTGCTTTCTGGTCCCAGTGCAGAAATCACACACTACATCTCCAGGTCCAGCATAGCACAGAGCAGGAGGGGGAGCAGCCTGGAGTCCTGACTCCTTCAGTTTCTCCACCAACTCAGCCAATATGTTACTTTTCGTCAGATTAGGCCTTGGAGTGAAGGTCTGTCTGCACTGAGGACAGCTATAGACCCCTTTCAGAACATCCTGATCCCAGCAGCCCTCAATACAGCTTCTACAGTAACTGTGTCCACAGGGGATAGTGACCGGCTCCTTCAGTAGATCCAGACAGACAGAACAACAGAACTGGTCCTGGTCGAGCAGAACTCCCTGCTGAGCCATTTGGATGGTTGTTCACTCTCACACAGACAGACGACACAGAGACTCAGATCAGTTTCGTTTCCACAGAAGAGAGTTTGTGGCAGGGGGAGGGACTTCCTGGTTCTGTCAGAGGGGTGGGGTTAAAAGGAGGGAGGGAAGGGTTAGAAGAAGGGAGGAAGAGAGAGAGGAACTGCATGCAACAGCAAGAGGGAGACAAATAGTTTTGTTCCTAGGTTAGAGGCCTTAACATGGAACAAATTAAATAATGAATCTTAAAATGTGAGTTGTTAGAATATATAAAGGATAACAGTTTCTATGAAGTACATAGGTATAATTATTTTAATGACCTTTATAATGCCTTATAATACACTTACTTGTTTAAATTAAGCAATAAGGCCTGAGGAGGTGTGGTAAATGGCCAATATACACTACCACAGCTAAGGGCTGTTCTTAGGCACAACGCAATACGGATTGAGAATTATGGAACACTTTCAAAAATCAAATCACATTTTATTGGTCGCATAAATATATTTAGCAGATGTTATTGTGGGTGTAGGGTGTTCCTGGCTCCAACAGTGCAGTAATAACTTACAATACACAACAATACACACTAATCTAAAAAGTAAAGGAATGGAATTAAGAAATATGAAAAGATTAGGACGAGCAATGTTAGAGTCCGGAGTGTGTGTGTGTATATATATATATATATATATATATATTGATCAGTGTGTTTTTCTGTAACAACTTGGTATCACAATTTTTGAACCCTTAAACAGAATTCCATCAAGTCCAGATAGCTCATCCCTGTATTGACCATAAGGGTATGGTATAGCTTGTACAGACTACCTGCATGTTATGGCTTGAATCACCTTTTGCAAACACTCATCTTCTGCAGCAGCACGTGAAATAACTGTCCACATTTCATCTGAGACTGGGCAACTCTCTCTGATAAGGTTTACATGTATGGTCTCGTCCTGCTCATATATATCTGGTTTGGTTCTGAGCTGTCAAAAGCTCTGGACAATGTGTCTGCCACTAACAATTCTTTCCCTGGCCTGTACTCGAGTTGCAAGTCATATTTCTGAAGTTTTAGAAACAGTCTGTTCTCTTGGTGGTGTGTGTGTTAGACCCTTCCTTGCAATAGTAACTTAAGGTTGATGATCTGTTTCATCCCACACTGTTTTACCACAGATAAACACACTGAATTTCTCACATGCACATGACAGTGCCAATGCCTCTTTCTCAATCTGAGCATAGTTACACTCAGAAGTTGGCAGAGCCCTGGAGGCATATGCAACTGGGCGCCATCTAGTGCCATACTGCTGTAACAACACTGCACCTTAACCCGCTTTAGAGGCATCTGCTGAGATTTAGGTTTTGAGCTTTTTATCATAGAACCAAAGTACTGGAGCATGCATGATCAATGCCTTGAGCTCCTCAAAACTCTTTCTGATGATTACTGTTCCAACACCAATCTGTAGTTTTACACAGTAGACTTCTCATCTGACTATTGTGAGTTGCCAGATTAGGTACAAATTAGCCCACATAGTTAACCAGCCCTTAGAACCTTTGTACGTCCTCTTGATCAGTAGGCAGTGGCATGTTCTTGATGGCGGTCACTTTGCTCTGGTCTGTCTGAACACTTTCACATGTTAGTTTTTCACCCAAGAAGGTTATTTCTGTCTTTCTGAATTCCCATTTGTCTGCATTTAGCTTTAGCCCATTATTTTACATTTAAGTCATTTAGCAGACGCCCTTATCCAGAGCGACTTACAGTTAGTGAGTGAATACATTATTATTATTTTTTTATACTGTCCCCCTGTGGGAATCAAACCCACAACCCTGGCGTTGCAAACACCATGCTCTACCAACTGAGCTACATCCCTGCCGGCCATTCCCTCCCCTACCCTGGACGACGCTGGGCCAATTGTGCGCCGCCCCATGGGTCTCCCGGTCACGGCCGGCTACGACAGAGCCTGGTTTCGAACCAGGATCTCTAGTGGCACAGCTAGCACAATGCAGTGCCTTAGACCACTGCGCCACTCTGACTAGATCAAGTGCTGCTTTCAACCTGGTGTTGTGCTCTTCAAGAGTCTGAGCCCATATTAGCACATCATCAATGGACACTGTGGTGCCTGACACACTCTCAGATATCTGTTGGACTGTCCTGTGAAAGACTTCTGGTGCTGAAGTGAGACCAAACGGGAGCCTTTTAAATGACTAGCTACCAAAAGGAGGATTGAAAGTACAAAGCCTTGTACTCTCCTTGTCTAGACTGATCTGCCAAAACCCTGAAGAGGCGTCTAGCTTTGAGAAGTGTTTAGCCCCTGCTATGTCCCTGAATATCTCCCCTCTGGTAGGCAGCTGAAAGGGTTCCCTTTTTACATGCTTGTTTAGCTCTTTTGGATCCATACACAGTCTGAGCGAGCCGTCTTCCTTCTCAACTATTACTAGTGAGTGGACCCATTCAGTAGGCTCTTCTACTTTGTCTAGGATATCTAAGGACTCTAGCCTCAGCAGCTCTGCTTTTAGCTAGTCTCTTGGTGATTATGGTACCTTTCTAGGTGCATGGATCACTGGTCTATTTGGCTGATCTAACTCTATTTTGTACTGCACCTTGAGTTTTCCTATTCCCTGAAAAACATCAGCATATGCATCCTCAACATTAGTCATTTCACCATATGAACCCATTTCACTAGACCCAGTAAGTTACATGACTTTAACCCAATGATGGGTGTTGTTTCTCCCTTTACTATGACAAACGGAACCTTGTGAGATTCATCATCTACCTCCAGCACCAACCTGCATGTCCCTGAAGACCACTGGTTTTACCTGTAACCGTAACAATTCAGTCTCTGGAATGATGTTGACCTGTGCTCCAGTGTCAAGTTTGATCACAATATCAGTTCCATGAGTCTTGTAGGTAGCAGTCCTCGTCTGGTCCTGCAAGTGCGACTGTTCCCACAAAGAGGTCACCAAAAGACCCCTCACTGTACTTGTTGTCACCACTGTTGTCCTGGTCCTCGTTGACACAGTGTACTGTATTTTGTTGTCTCCGCTGCCTGCATTTGAGTGAGAAGGGTTTCTTCATGCCACAGTTGTAACACTCTTTTATATATGCTGGGCACTGGCAAGGTCTGTGCTCTCCTCCACAGCTGCTGCAGGAGCGCTGGTTCCCTGAAGTGTGATGCTGTCCTTTGAAGTTAGCCGTTTAGCTGTAGCTCTTCCTTCGCTAACGTACTCCACTTTGCATACTGTTTCACTAAGACCACCACTGTCCATTGACCGTATGCTACTCTGAGTCACCCCTCTAGCTTGTCTCTCACCCCCATGACAATTCGCTCTCGTATCAGCGAGTCTGCAATTTGACCGAAATTACACAACTGACATTTCAGTTTGATGTCCATAATAAATTCCTCAAGTCTCTGTTTCATTCTGACATCTACTGTTGAAAACATACCTCATTTCTTCTGGGAGTACAAAAAGACAGAAATTTGTCTAACACCAGTTCATAATCTGCTTGCTCTTCATCCATTAGCTGAAAGCTGTTGTAGACATCAATGGTGTCCTAGACTGTGAGAAACAGTGCGACCTTCTGTGCGTCGTCTTTTCCAGCCGCTCCTATCGCCGTCAGATAGAGGGTGAAACGCTGCTTGAACCACTTCCATTGCTCTTCAACGTTGCCGTTCAGTTTCAGTTCTGTTGGAGGCTTTAGCTGCTCCATGTCGTTAGCCAGCTAGCACTGCAAAACGACTATCTACATGCACTGCACGCTCCGTTAGCTCCGGCGTGGTTATTTTTTACCTCAGTCTCATTAGCCCAGTGGCTAGTTAGCTAACGTTAGTCAAGTTAGCTAGCTAGCTGACGTGAAGCCTCTTGGCGGCGTTCAGCATTTTCGACCAAAACTCGATGATGGATGAGTCAAAGGCGAGTTATTTCACTCCTGGTACCATGTTGTATCTTCTTGTCTAAGAAATACTAAAGAAAACAACTGTTCTTTAACATTTACATTTACGTCATTTAGCAGACGCTCTTATCCAGTGCGACTTACAGTTAGTGCATACATTAATATTTTCATACTGGCCCCCCGTGGGAATCGAACCCACAACCCTGGCGTTGCAAACGCCATGCTCTATCAACTGAGCTACCTCCCTGCCTGCCATTCCCTCCCCTACCCTGGACGACGCTGGGCCAATTGTGAGTCGCCCCATTGGTCTCCCGGTTGCGGCCGGCTACAGCAGAGCCTGGATTCGAACCAGGATCTCTAGTGGCACAGCTAGCACTGCGATGCAGTGCCTTAGACCACTGCGCCACTCGGTAGACCATAAAAACATAAGTACTTCTTTATTCAAGTTAACCGGAGCCGTACAAGTATCGTGCATTAAGCTGAGATCTCTCACTCTTTGTTTGAATGTTAAATGACGAGACAGAGGCATTGATGCGAGTAACCAGTCTTGTTCAGTATATTGCAATACATCCGGGTATCTCAAGTACACCGGTAAAACACTGGAGTTGCAGTAATTAACATTTACCAACAGATGGCATCATTGTGCCATCTTCCACCCATAACATCTTCCCTTTTATAAAATAGGACAGGAACTGTCAATTCACTAACAAAACAAACCTAGTAGTAATTTCCAACATGAACAGTTTAGTATTTTTTTTATTTTTTCAGTTAACCACTTAACACATTTTGATAATCTCTTCACTTTTATCTCTGTCTGTCAACAATCCCTAATGGGAAACCTACAGATTAAGTATTTTTGGTGGCTGGGACAGACGCCCGCAGCGTGAAAAGACAGGGGACTTGTCTGCGTGGACTGCGGGCTCCCGCACAGGCGTGTCACCTGACTGTCTAAGGGGAGTATTGATGGGCGAGGGAGTGGCCGACCTGTGATCCCCTGGCACTTCGCCCAGTGCCTCAGGCCCCATGTGACTTGCTGGGGTTCCGTCTTTTGTCATGCGACCCCTATGACCATCAGAGTTCTGAGTAGATGCTGGCTCAGCAATCCGAAGGTCAACCCTGTTACGACGGTACAGTGATCCATTCACCTCGACCAAGTAGGAGCGTGGTGCCACTTTCTGTACACAGGATCCGAGTCTCCAGAGGCCCGTCCGGTCCCCTGGTAGTGGCTTCATTCGCACCGTTTCACCCACCCTGAGCTCAGGTAAGTCTTTTGCTGATTTGTCATAGATGAACTTGGAGACCTGTCTTCTGTGACGTAGCTTCACCAGCACGTCTGTCACCACACATGGCTCCAGGAGAGTGCTTGCTACTGGCAGAGCTGCTTTTAAACGCCGTGCCATGAGGCGCTGGGCCGGGCTGCTAATCATGCCTTCTGTCGGGGTATTGCGCCACTGCAGGATTGCTTTCCAGGCAATTTTCGGAACTCACTTCCGGAGAATTGGGGTCCATTATCTGAAATTACCCTACCTGGCTGGCCATAGCGGGCAAACTGAGCCTTGCAGCGTTTGATCATTGTCTCTGCTGAGAGGACGGGGAGGAGGTCAATCTCCCAGAAGTCTGAGTACTGATCAACTACCAGCAGAAAGTATTTGCCACTGTGCTGGAAGAGATCTAGACTTACTATCTGCCAGGGGTGCATTGTTGCTCAATGGCATATTCATTGCAGATTGTGCATTTACTGACATAGTCTTTGATTTCACTCTGCATTCCTGGCCAATACAGTGTGTCACGTGCTTGTCTGTAACAGGCCTCACCTCCAATGTGCACGCGCGCCAACATCTCAGGGCGCAGAGACCGGGGAATAACGACTCTCTGACCCTTGAATATTACTCCGTTTTGAACACTGAGCTCTTCTTTGACTGGCCAATATTCTCTGGTGGCTAAAGCAGTTTCTTCCTTGCAGTCGGGCCAGCCCATCAGAATCACAGACCTCAATGCCTGGAGTTGCTCGTCCCTGTCTGTGTGCTGTCTGATTTGTATAAGGCGCTGGTCCGTAACATTGAGGTAGTCAGCCTGGTTGATGTGTTCAACATCCACTTGCTCTGTTTGTAAGCTGCACACTGCGTGTTGTTCATGCATGGAGCGTGTGTGAGTGCCTGATGCAGTAGCCCTGCTGAGCGTGTCACTCACATACATCTCTGGCCCTGGCTTATACACCACCTTGAGGTTGTAGTTTTGTAGGGCCAGTAGCATGCTCTGCAGTCGTTTCGGGGCATTCAGGAGAGGCTTGCTGAATATAGCAATAAGGGGCTTGTGATCTGTCTCTGCGGTAATATTGTCACGCCCGTACAGGTAGTGGTGGAACCGTTGGCATGCAAACACAATGCTGAGGCACTCCTTCTCTGTCTGGGCATAGTTCTGCTCTGTTGGAGTGAGTGCCCTAGAGGCGAATGCCACAGGCTGGCCCTCTTGCATGAGGCAACAGCCCAGTCCATACTGGCTTGAGTCACTCTGAATCGTGACAGGTTTTGACACATCGTAGTATTGCAGTACAGGTGTCTGGGTGACCAGTTGTTTTATTTCCCTCACCGCTGTGTCATGTTTTGGGAGCCATTGCCAGATGGTGTCCTTGTCCATGAGCCTCCTTAGTGGTTCACACACTTCAGAGAGCCGCGGTAGGAACTTGGCCAGGTAGGTGACGAATCCGACGAAGTGCTGCACTGCCTTCACGTCAGATGGGTGGGGCATATCCAAGACAGCCTTCACTTTTTCTGGATCAAGCCTACCATTGACTATGTACAGACCCAGCGTGCGACAGAGCTGCAGGAGTTGTGACCCGTTTTTGTTGGTTGTTTATAGTTGTGCCTAGGGTGGCATATGGGGAAGGGAATGCTGTCATCTCCAGGTAGGTGTTTGTCCCCCTGTGTGCTGAGGGTGTCAGGTTCTTGTCCAGTTCTGGCATTTAGGTCGCCACAGACTAGTACATGTCCCTGGGCCTGGAAATGATTGATTTCCCCCTCCAGGATGGAGAAGCTCTCTCTCTCCATATATATATATATATATATATACAGTGGGGAGAACAAGTATTTGATACACTGCCGATTTTGCAGGTTTTGCTACTTACAAAGCATGTAGAGGTCTGTAATTTTTATCATATGTACACTTCAACTGTGAGAGACGGAATCTAAAACAAAAATCCAGAAAATCATATTGTATGATTTTTAAGTAATTAATTAGCATTTTATTGCATGACATAAGCATTTGATCACCTACCAACCAGTAAGAATTCCGGCTCTCACAGACCTGTTAGTATTTCTTTAAGAAGCCCTCCTGTTCTCCACTCATTACCTGTATTAACTGCACCTGTTTTAACTCGTTACCTGTATAAAAGACACCTGTCCACACACTCAATCAAACAGACTCCAACCTCTCCACAATGGCCAAGACCAGAGAGCTGTGTAAGGACATCAGGGATAAAATTGTAGACCTGCACAAGGCTGGGATGGGCTACAGGACAATAGGCAAGCAGCTTGGTGAGAAGGCAACAACTGTTGGCGTATTTATTAGAAAATGGAAGAAGTTCAAGATGATGGTCAATCACCCTCGGTCTGGGGCTCCATGCAATATCTCACCTCGTGGGGCATCAATGATCATGAGGAAGGTGAGGGATCAGCCCAGAACTACACGGCAGGACCTGGTCAATGACCTGAAGAGAGCTGGGACCACAGTCTCAAAGAAAACCATTAGTAACACACTACGCCGTGATGGATTAAAATCCTGCAGCGCACGTAAGGTCCCCCTGCTCAAGCCAGCGCATGTCCAGGCCCGTCTGAAGTTTGCCAATGACCATCTGGATGATCCAGAGGAGGAATGGGAGAAGGTCATGTGGTCTGATGAGACAAAAATATAGCTTTTTGG
>NW_028165975.1:0-43724 GCF_964263955.1 Coregonus lavaretus | reverse complement strand
CATATACTCAGAGGTGGGGCTTACAAGACTCACATTTCATATACTCAGAGGTGGGGCTTACAATACTCACATTTCATATACTCAGAGGTGGGGCTTACAATACTCACATTTCATATACTTTCAAGACATCACTGTAGGACAAACATTTGATTTGATATCAGAATATACTTCAAATAAAATAAATCAATGTATGCTACAGCAGAACACATATTATAGTATATAGGCCCCCTGCCTATCTGATAATATGAAGCGCATATTCAGATTAACTTCACAGGACAGAACAAGTTTGTAAAGTTTTCCAGAACCTTCCACAACACGGCCATTTCCTGGTGCGTCTTCTCCTCCCTATCTCTTGTTTTGCTCCTGGTGTCTGTGACACATCTGGGTCCTTTAGCAATCCATGACCTCACATAGGGGACTGGGTTGAATTTGGTCAGGGGTGGGCCAACAAGGTTCAGAAAGAGTAGCCCTGATATGGTGGGAGGTATGCAGAGAGGCGCGGGTTGAGGTGCAAATCAGATTCATTTGAGAAATCCCTGCTGGCCTTCTGCACTGGAGATGGGGATGGTGCTGACCTCCATCAACATCTCTTTAAGTCCATCTGGAGATGGGGATGGTGCTGACCACCATCAACATCTCTTTAAGTCCATCTTTAAGTCCATCAACATCTCTTTAAGTCCATCTGGAGATAGGGATGGTGCTGACCTCCATCAATATCTCTTTAAGTCCATCTGGAGATGGGGATGGTGCTGACCTCCATCAACATCTCTTTAAGTCCATCTTGAGATGGGGATGGTGCTGACCTCCATCAACATCTCTTTAAGTCCATCTGGAGATGGGGATGGTGCTGACCTCCATCAACATCTCTTTAAGTCCATCTGGAGATGGGGATGGTGCTGACCTCCATCAACATCTTTTTAAGTCCATCTGGAGATAGGGATGGTGCTGACCTCCATCAACATCTCTTTAAGTCCATCTGGAGATGGGGATGGTGCTGACCACCATCAACATCTCTTTAAGTCAATCTGGAGATGGGATGGTGCTGACCTCCATCAACATCTCTTTAAGTCCATCTGGAGATGGGGATGGTGCTGTCCTCCATCAACATCTCTTTAAGTCCATCTGGAGATGGGGATGGTGCTGACCTCCATCAACATCTCTTTAAGTCCATCTGGAGATGGGGATGGTGCTGACCTCCATCAACATCTCTTTAAGTCCATCTGGAGATGGGGATGGTGCTGACCACCATCAACATCTCTTTAAGTCCATCTGGAGATGGGGATGGTGCTGACCTCCATCAACATCTCTTTAAGTCCATCTGGAGATGGGGATGGTGCTGACCTCCATCAACATCTCTTTAAGTCCATCTGGAGATGGGGATGGTGCTGACCTCCATCAACATCTCTTTAAGTCCATCTGGAGATGGGGATGGTGCTGAACACCATCAACATCTATTTAAGTCCATCTGGAGATGGGGATGGTGCTGACCACCATCAACATCTCTTTAAGTCCATCTGGAGATGGGGATGGTGTTGAACACCATCAACATCTCTTTAAGTCCATCTGGAGATGGGGGTGGTGCTGACCTCCATCAACATCTCTTTAAGTCCATCTGGAGATGGGGATGGTGCTGACCTCCATCAACATCTCTTTAAGTCCATCTGGAAAGTCTCCTTTATCATTACCATCAGTGTCCCTGTACTGCCTGTAGGCCCGTATGACCGTACGTGGACTGTCAATGCCAAACCTCTGGCAGAGAGATTCTATCACTGTTTCTCCATACAGTGCTCCTGCATCCTCTGGCCAGTATTGAGCATAAAGCACCTTCAGCTCCTCTATGAACTGGCTGTATCCTGTATTGTCCACTGGTGACTGCCCTGTGTGCAGTAATAACACCCTCACTTCCCTGGTGACTGCCCTGTGTGCAATAATAACACCCTCACTTCCCTGGTGACTGCCCTGTGTGCAGTAATAACACCCTCACTTCCCTGGTGACTGCCCTGTGTGCAGTAATAACACCCTCACTTCCCTGGTGACTGCCCTGTGTGCAGTAATAACACCCTCACTTCCCTGGTGACTGCCCTGTGTGCAGTAATAACACCATCACTTCCCTGGTGACTGCCCTGTGTGCAGTAATAACACCCTCACTTCCCTGGTGACTGCCCTGTGTGCAGTAATAACACCATCACTTCCCTGGTGACTGCCCTGTGTGCAGTAATAACACCATCACTTCCCTGGTGACTGCCCTATGTGCAGTAATAATTGTGCAGTCTCTCGTTTGGAGCTCGAGTGCCAATTCAGATAGTTGTTGAAGTGCATGACACATAAGACCTAGATTGTTACCAAACGCATGCGAGGATATCCGCATGGCAAGGCCACTATAGCTGTGATGGTCACGCCGTCGCGGGAGGCATCCTCAGCTGCTGTGGTGAAATTGTAGTGTCGAGTCAATGTTGCTAATTATTGCTCTGAAACAAAGGAGTCCGCTTATACTGAGCTTTGATCATAAGTTTTATTTATATCACAAGATTTCAGCATAAGTTTACAGATGTATATAGCATCCGGAGAACAGAGTCCCAAAAGAATAAGTCTGTTCTGATCTTCTTTGTTCAAACCCAGTACTTATAATCTTTCCCAAAATATGGGGGTTCCCCATACTGACCAATCCCCTGTCTACAACACACAGACTCCCTCTGTTCTATGGGGTGTCCCTCTAAAACGGCTCCCTCTGAAACTGAATAAACATCCTCTCAGGTTCCACTTGAAAACATTAGCAAAGTCATAATTCATCATACACTACAAAGTGCTTGTGAAGAGCCGGGTAATTTCTCATTTTTTGGGCCATTGTTTGGGCATGTTCAAAACCCTTTATTCTGAGGGCTCTTTGTTGCTTTTTTACCTCCGAGGCAGAACATGTTACTCTACATTCCAGCCACTCCTTTGCTAGTTTCAACCCTCAACCCCCCCCCCGTGAACTTCGTCGGTGGATGGACATATGTAGAAATAAGAGAGCAGGTCTGAAATCAATGGGGAAGGATTAGGATGATTGCACAGAAGGATCTCCGCACTTTTACATGATGGTTTTTCTAGGAGGTGGGAGATATAACCAGGAGGCAACTTGATTTAACTCTGATCGCTTTGTTAAATGTTTACAGTGCAAACAGTGAACAAATTGTGTAAATAATGCCGCGTGAGGTACCGGAGCCGGGCAAATAGGTGCTGGAACAAATTAGGTCAAATCTGAGAGGTGCCAGATCCGGCTCAAATTAAGCACTGGAACCCAGGTCTGGAGTGTATGACGTTGGTGTATTGGTACTGAATATACCAGAGATGGAGACAAGACTGATTGGAACAGAACCAGTGAGACCCAGACCAAGACTCAACCACTAGAGACCTCTAGACCCATGTGTCCAACCTGTAAGGAGACCTAGACCAGTTTAAATGTGTCTTACCTGTAAGGAGACCTAGACCAGTTTAAATGTGTCTCACCTGTAAGGAGACCTAGACCAGTTTAAATGTGTCTCACCTGTAAGGAGACCTAGACCAGTTTAAATGTGTCTCACCTGTAAGGAGACCTAGACCAGTTTAAATGTGTCATACTGGAAGGAGACCTAGACCAGTTTAAATGTGTCTTACCTGTAAGGAGACCTAGACCAGTTTAAATGTGTCTTACCTGTAAGGAGACCTAGACCAGTTTAAATGTGGACAAATGAGCCCCAGAGTGTGAACATTAATGCTAGTGTGATGATGATGCTGTCAGTACAGCATAGTGTGGTGAGTTTCAGTGTTGGTCATTAGTCCTCATAGGGGATGGTTTCATTCTATGGAGTAGCAGTGGTCTTCATGACATTGTGCATGTTTTAGATCAAATCCATTGCGGTGAACTGCACAGACTCACTAATCTACAAATCCACTTGCATCTGAAATATTGACTCACTAAGTGGTCCAGATCAGTGATTCTGCGCCTCTCCTTGATCAGACTGATCCCCTCCGAACACTGATGACGGTTTGTCACTATAGAACTGAGTCAAGCCAAGCAGGGCCAAACTGGGCTGGCTAACACTACAGAGCTGAGTCAAGCAGGGCCAAACTGGGCTGGCTAACACTACAGAGCTGAGTCAAGCCAAGCAGGGCCAAACTGGGCTGGCTAACACTACAGAGCTGAGTCAAGCAGGGCCAAACTAGGCTGGCTAACAATACAGAGCTGAGTCAAGCAGGGCCAAACTGGGCTGGCTAACACTACAGAGCTGAGTCAAGCAGGGCCAAACTGGGCTGGCTAACACTACAGAGCTGAGTCAAGCAGGGCCAAACTGGGCTGGCTAACACTACAGAGCTGAGTCAAGCAGGGCCAAACTGGGCTGGCTAACACTACAGAGCTGAGTCAAGCAGGGCCAAACTGGGCTGGCTAACACTACAGAGCTGAGTCAAGCAGGGCCAAACTGGGCTGGCTAACACTACAGAGCTGAGTCAAGCCAAGCAGGGCCAAACTGGGCTGGCTAACACTACAGAGCTGAGTCAAGTTCTAATGAGACAGAGAGACAGAGACAGAGAGACAGAGAGACAGAGACAGAGAGACAGAGAGACAGAGAGACAGAGAGACAGAGAGACAGAGAGAGAGAGAGAGAGAGAGAGAGAGAGAGAGAGAGAGAGAGAGAGAGAGAGGACATCAGGTAAAGTTCTGGAGATGAGTGAATATGTGTGCAGAAAGAAACCCTCCAGTATGGTTAACCCCAGTTAGGCCCAGTATGGACTATCAATACAAGTGACCATTTAGAATGTGACCCAGTTCAATGGGTCTTAACAGAACTGGGGGATGTCAGCCATGAAGTTGTCTAAACACAACTGGAATATAATTTGTTTGTGATTCATTGTTAATGGATTTTCCATTAGGAACACAGGGGGAAAACCTAACACAACAACACACATAACACACAACCAATAAAAACAAAGGGGGAGGAAACCACTAAAGTCATTACCATATTGTCATTTTCTAACGACAGGGAGAAAACATGTAAAATCTAGAAGACTACTATAGATCTGGTCAGAAGAAGCCTAGTGCACTACGTAGGGAACAGGGAGAGATTTGGGACAGAGACAGTAACTCCTGTATGGAAATCTTCATTCTAATGACAGTGAGCAAATCTCCACCCTATTCCCTATGTAGTGCACTACTTTAGATCTGATCAGAAGTAGCCTAGTGCACTACGTAGGGAACAGGGTGTCATTTGGGCCAGAATCAGTAACTCCCCTGGGTATGAATTGTCTCTCTATCTTATCTGTCTTCTATATGATGTTCTCCTCTCCTCCTCTCTTCTCTCCTCTATTCACTCTATTCTATCATCCACACCACATGCCAGCTTCAACACAATCCATTTACAAGTTAAAGACACACCTTGGAATAAATAGCAAAGGAAAACTACTACTAGATGTATTTTTTATTTCCCATTACCATGAATCATATTTAATAACTGAACAGTAGCAGACCTAACTTCATCTGTTCCTGACTCTGGGTAGTGGATTAAAAAGACCATCAATCTCCAATGATATTAAAGTACAATTCTGAACATTACTGATATACTGAGTGACAAGTCAAGATATCTGCTGTTTTTTTTGTTTAGTTAATAGCATCACCTGCTGGACAGGTTTAATATTGCTTGACTAAGCAGTATGGGAGAATAAAAGATGCCAAACTTAGGGCGGGTTTCCCGGACATCTCCATTGAACATGCTTTTTAGTCTAGTACTAGGCTTCATCTGTGTCCTGGAAACCGGCCCATATAGTTCAATTAGCAAGTAAGTAACACTACCTGTTCCATGATACTGAGGAAAATGACATTGAGACAGAGAACCAATTGAGAAAACATTTAAATGGTCCTGAATGTCAACCAACATACATCAGAAACATACATCATGATTCATGTGAATGTACAAGATCAAAACATTGCACTTAAATAAATATGAATGAATTACATTTTAATTCATAACATCTTCTGAAGATCAAATCAGTCAAATCATTGTACATAAAACAGAGCAGAATGAATCATCACATCGTATCTATGTGGACCCTACTACCGTTTAACCAGCTCAGCTATAGACTACACCAGCATGACTAGCATGAGAATGACCCAAAACACACGGCCAAGGCAACAAAGGAGTGGCTCAAGAAGAACCACATTAAGGTCCTGGAGTGGCCTAGCCAGTCTCCAGACCTTAATCCCATAGAAAATCTGTGGAGGGAGCTGAAGGTTCGAGTTGCCAAACGTCAGCCTCGAAACCTTAATGACTTGGAGAAGATCTGCAAAGAGGAGTGGGACAAAATCCCTCCTGAGATGTGTGCAAACCTGGTGCCCAACTACAAGAAACGTCTGACCTCTGTGATTGACAACAAGGGTTTTGCCACCAAGTACTAAGTCATGTTTTGCAGAGGGGTCAAATACTTATTCCCCTCATTAAAATACAAATCAATTTATAACAATTTATAATTTTTTTGTTGTTATTCTGTCTCTCACTGTTCAAATAAACCTACCATTAAAATTATAGACTGATCATTTCTTTGTCAGTTTGCAAACGTACAAAATCAGCAGGGGATCAAATACTTTTTTCCCTCACTGTAACATTACAGTATGATATTCTAACGAGGCAACCACTAACATTACAGTATGATATTCGAATGAGGCAACCACTAACATTACAGTATGATATTCTAACGAGGCAACCACTAACATTACAGTATGATATTCTAATGAGGCAACCAATAACATTACAGTATGATATTCTAATATTCTAATGAGGCAACCACTAACATTACAGTATGATATTCTAATGAGGCAACCACTGACATTACAGTATGATATTCTAATGAGGCAACCACTAACATTACAGTATGATATTCTAATGAGGCAACCACTAACATTACAGTATGATATTCTAATGAGGCAACCACTAACATTACAGTATGATATTCTAACGAGGCAACCACTAACATTACAGTATGATATTCTAATGAGGCAACCACTAACATTACAGTATGATATTCTAATGAGGCAACCACTAACATTACAGTATGATATTCTAACGAGGCAACCACTAACATTACAGTATGATATTCTAATGAGGCAAGCACTAACATCACAGTATGATATTCTAATGAGGCAACCACTAACATTACAGTATGATTTCTAATGAGGCAACCACTAACATTACAGTATGATATTCTAATGAGGCAAGCACTAACATCACAGTATGATATTCTAATGAGGCAACCACTAACATTACAGTATGATATTCTAATGAGGCAACCACTAACATTACAGTATGATATTCTAATGAGGCAAGCACTAACATCACAGTATGATATTCTAATGAGGCAACCACTAACATTACAGTATGATATTCTAATGAGGCAACCACTAATATTACAGTATGATATTCTAATGAGGCAACCACTAACATCACAGTATGATATTCTAATGAGGCAACCACTAACACTACAGTATGATATTCTAATGAGGCAACCACTAACATTACAGTATGATTTCTAATGAGGCAACCACTAACATTACAGTATGATATTCTAATGAGGCAAGCACTAACATCACAGTATGATATTCTAATGAGGCAACCACTAACATTACAGTATGATATTCTAATGAGGCAACCACTAACATTACAGTATGATATTCTAATATTCTAATGAGGCAACCACTAACATTACAGTATGATATTCTAATATTCTAATGAGGCAACCACTAACATTACAGTATGATATTCTAATATTCTAATGAGGCAACCACTAACATTACATTATAATATTCTAATGAGGCAACCACTAACATTACATTATAATATTCTAATGAGGCAACCACTAACATTACAGTATGATATTCTAATATTATAATGCCAGTGAGCAAGTAAGTAACACTACCTGTTCCATGATACTGAGGAAAATTACATTGAGACAGAGAACCAATTGAGAAAATATTTCAATGGTTCTGAATGATAACCATAATACATTAACAGCAAACATCATGATTAATGTAAATGTATAAGATTAAAACGTTGCACTTACAAATAATATGAATGCATTGAATTGTAATTCACAAAATCTTCTGAAGATCAAATCAATCAAATCATTGTACATAAAAACAGAGCAGAATGAATCATCACATCTGGGGACCATCACCACCAGCATGACTAGTATCTATGTGGACCCTACTACAGTTTAACCAGCTCAGCTATAGACTACACCAGCATGACTAGTATCTATGTGGACCCTACTACAGTTTAACCAGCTCAGCTATAGACTACACCAGCATGACTAGTATCTATGTGGACCCTACTACAGTTTAACCAGCTCAGCTATAGACTACACCAGCATGACTAGTATCTATGTGGACCCTACTACAGTTTAACCAGCTCAGCTATAGACTACACCAGCATGACTAGTATCTATGTGGACCCTACTACAGTTTAACCAGCTCAGCTATAGACTACACCAGCATGACTAGTATCTATGTGGACCCTACTACAGTTTAACCAGCTCAGCTATAGACTACACCAGCATGACTAGTATCTATGTGGACCCTACTACAGTTTAACCAGCTCAGCTATAGACTACACCAGCATGACTAGTATCTATGTGGACCCTACTACAGTTTAACCAGCTCAGCTATAGACTACACCAGCATGACTAGTATCTATGTGGACCATACTACAGTTTAACCAGCTCAGCTATAGACTACACCAGCATGACTAGTATCTATGTGGACTCTACTACAGTTTAACCAGCTCAGCTATAGACTACACCAGCATGACTAGTATCTATGTGGACCCTACTACAGTTTAACCAGCTCAGCTATAGACTACACCAGCATGACTAGTATCTATGTGGACCCTACTACAGTTTAACCAGCTCAGCAGTACCATTATAGAGCCTAAACCCAGGATAGAGGGGCTGAGTGAATGTGGTCTGGACTCTGTGGAGGAGGGTCATTGTGTCAGAGACACTGTAGAAGGACAGAGTACCTGCCTTGTGATCCAGGTCCACTCCTACTCTGGAGGACTGAGGGCCTGATACTTCAGTCTCAACATTATTGTGTCTGAACCAACAACCACCACTATAGCACTCTAAACTCCAGGACTTGTTATTGTATCCAAATCTACCATCTGTCCCTGTTCTGCTGATGTCTTTATATGAGACTGCTGTAACACACCACCCACTCCACTCCACCTCCCAGTAACAGCGTCCAGACAGACCCTCTCTACACAGAACCTGGTAGTTTGTGAATCTGTCTGGATGAACAGGATATGGTTGGACTTGGTCTGTATGGGTCACCTTTCTGTTCCCTTCAGACAGAGAGAGGCGTGTGCCTGCTGTGTTTGGGTCCAGTGTGAGCTGACAGGAATCTGGGAGAAGAGCAGAGCAGAGACCAATGAGGGGAGTTAGAACAATAAGTGAAGTCAGATACTGTATCTACCCTGTCTTTGATTAGAGCACAGCAGAGATCAAATCAGAGAAATATGAGGAGTCAGATAGATACCCAGTCTTTGATTAGATCTACTATTGCTGTATATTTCTAGAGGGATTGTTAGGAGTGTCAGTAAAAAGAGACTGTTAGTTACTTCAGAATAAAGAGACTCACATTGTAAGAACTGTTCTCTGGTCTTGGGCTCTGGAGGCAGTACAACATCCACTATATTCACTACAGACACACAAACACATTCACAGAGAGAGGGAATGTTATCATCATACCATATTCCACATGTATATGACTAGTAGGGAACTTTCAATGGTCTAAAGTTGATGTTCTTATTATTTTCAACACACCTGTAGTGGAGATCTTGGTCCATTCTCCTTTAAGGACGTCTTCTAGTTTCTCTCTCAGTTCAGACACAGTCTTACTCACATCTCCAAAGTACTGAAGAGGACGGACAACGATGCTGGGTAAGTCTGAAGATACACTGGTACTGGAGAGAGACTGATAACTCTGGAGAGAGAGAGAGAGAGAGACATTTACATTTTTACATTTTAGTCATTTAGCAGACGCTCTTATCCAGAGCGACTTACAGTTAGTGAATACATATTTTTTTTATACTGGCCCCCCGTGGGAAACGAACCCACAACCCTGGCTTTGCAAACGCCATGCTCTATCAACTGAGCTACATCCCTGCCGGCCATTCCCACCCCTACCCTGGACGACGCTGGGCCAATTGTGCGCCGCCCATGAGTCTCCCGGTCGCGGCCGGCTGCGACAGAGCCTGGATTCGAACCAGGATCTCTAGTGGCACAGTTAGCACTGCGATGCAGTGCCTTAGACCACTGCGCCACTCAGGAGACACAAGAGACAGAGACAGAGACAGAGCAGAGCAGAACCAACTGATTGAGAGTTTTAATTTCATATCACATGTATCAAGGCAGTTGAGTTACCTGGAGGAAATGGATGTGATCCTCTGTGTGTGAGAGCTGCTCCAGCTCAGTGCTTCTCTTCCTCAGCTCAGCTATCTCCTGCTCCAGTTGCTCCAGGAGTCCTTCAGCTTGACTCACTTGAGCCTTCTCTTGGGCTCTGATCAGCTCCTTCACCTCAGAGCGCCTTCTCTCAATGGAGCGGATCAGCTCAGTAAAGATCTTATCACTGTCCTCCACTGCTGCCTGTGCAGAGCGCTGTTAAGAGAGAGAGAGAGAGAGAGAGAGAGACTTGTCTTACTTTAATGAGCCATCCTCATTACACTAACACCCCCCCTCCTAAAAGCACATTGCGTGCCACCACAACCTCCACACAATCCCATTATCCAGTACCCAACACCACAGTACAATACACCAACCAGCACCACATTCCAACCGTCCATCCAACCCCTCCTCTCCAGCCGTACAGACAGCCCCCCTGAGCCCCCATACCTCCTGAAACATCTCCACACTGTTGATCATTTTGTACAACTCAAACTCAACCCTAAGGCGTCAACAGTAATGGCATTACCCTGGCAACACAGAAAAAACATGATGAACAGTCTGTCATTGCAGAAAACGGACACCCCTCCCCAACTCCCAGGTCAACCCGAGCCAACCAGCTATTGGTGTCCAGGGCTCCATGTAATACCCTCCACTGGACGACCCCTGACCTTTCCAGCACTGGGAGCTTATAGAGCCCCTCCACCTATACCCTGCCATGCTCTCAGCCCCCACAACCCCCTGCCACTGATGCCCCTTCACTCCCACTAAGCTCAGAGTGTTAAAAGTCAGTAAGTCCTCCAGACTCTCCTGCCAGTCCCCAGTCTCTGCTGTCCACAAGCAGAACGCCTGGAAGCTGCGGAGGTGCACTAATTTGCGTGCACTAATTTAAAATCACTAACTTGCGCTGCAGGTCCACAAGCAGACCACCGGGGGCGTTGAGAATGGCCAATTTAAGCCATAGAGAGGATGCCACCAAGTTGTTCATGATCAGCACCGTCCCTCTGTATGCCACTTGGGAGATGAGCCACCTCCACTTCGTCAGCCTCGACACCACCGCTTGTGACACTCCTTCCCAGTTCTTCCTATCCCAACCCTCCGAGCCCAGATACACCCCAAGCATCTTGAGCCACTCACAGCCCCACTGCAACCCCCCTGGAAGCTGCGGAGGTGCCCTGTCCCTCCATGCCCAACATAACAGAGCCTCACTCTTGCCCCAGTTTACCTAAGCAGAAAACGCCCCCTCGTACACCCTCAAACTATTCTCCAGGGCCTGTAGGTTCTGCTCATCCCTAACCAACACAGACGTCATCAGCGTATGCTGACACTGCTATGCCTGTCCCCAACCCTATGCCTGGCTCCCACACTCCCTGTAGCCTCCTGCGTAGCAGGCCCAGAAAGGGCTCAATAACAAGAGTGTATAGCTGTCCTGACAGAGGGCATCCCTGGTGAATGCCCCTCCCTACCCAGACTGGCCTACTGAGCCCTCCCCACACCTTGACCATACATGAAGCCCCAGCGTACAGCATTTGAACACAGGCCACAAAATTCTCCCCACAACCAAAACAACACATTGAACAGATATTCATGGTCCACCCTATCAAAGGCTTTCTCCTGATTATGAACAGATTGTCTGTGTTTGAGCGTCCTGGTACACAGTACGTTTGGTCCTTGTGTACAATAGAGTCCAGGTGGGACTTCAGTCTGTTAACGAGGACCTTGGCAAAGACCTTATAGTCCAAACAGAGCAATGCCACAGGCCTCCAGTTCTTTAAATCGCTCAAATCTACTTGTTTGGGTTGGAGACTAAAAGCTATCCGTCTACAGCTTAGCGACAGCTCCCCCACCCCGACGCACTCACGCAACACACGTTCTGTCCAATAATTCCCCAGAACTTTTTATAAAAATCCACAGGCAGACCGTCTGAGAGACAGCAGCTGAGAGTTTGTGAAAGGCCAGGGAAAGGTCTATGTGATTTCTCTGTGACAGAGAGAGTTTGGAAAGGTCTGTGAGCAGAACCTGAGAACACCCAGGATAATAATAATAATAATATGCCATTTAGCAGACGCTTTTATCCAAAGCGACTTACAGTCATGTGTGCATACATTTTTGTGTATGGGTGGTCCCGGGGATCGAACCCACTACCCTGGCGTTACAAGCGCCGTGCTCTACCAGCTGAGCTACAGAGGACCAGGTGCAGACACATTTATGAAAGCAAAGACAAGGTCATTATTTGGGCTCTAAACACTAACAACCTATCCTTACACACCTCTTTTGCTACCCCTGCACTAAGATTTCTGCCATGGCATTTAAATGTTTTTGTTTGACATATTCCCCCAGTCTTTGCCGCCGTTCATGTTAAGGAAGTCTAACCGTGAAATCTCCATAAGAGGTGGGAGGGAAATCACCACAATCAGAAACCAGTAGAGAAGCCCATAAAGCCGCCATGCCAGAAAAAACCATCCATTTAAGCAGATTCTGAAGACATGCCCTTAAGAACCCATGACCCATTTTCTCAGCCTATACCGCTTCCTGGGTGAGAGGACACTAAACCCCTCATTCTTCATCAGGTGTTGTACTGACCTTACAAACCTTCCAGGATCAATCAAATAAGACTCCAGCAGAACCTTCTTTTTCCCCTTTAGTCTCCATCAGGAACCTAGAAAGTTCTCTAACCGTATATACTGGGCCCTCAGCCTGACTGGCTGTCAGCTCTGGATCCAATGAGCCGTCTGAAAACGAGACCGCCTTGTCCTCCGCTCCCGCAGACTCACCTCCCCCCTCTTCCTCCTCCTCCATTGGCACGGTACCGTCCTCCTCCTCCCCAGTCTCTGCCCCCCTGCACTTCCCCCCTGATCAGAGCCTCTTCCCCAATGACAGGCAATATTTGCCTTCGCCCACCGGAGTCTCTGTTACTACAGAAACCTGCCTCAGCTCATGTAGCCCAGCTGCAACCCTCCCCACCACCGCTTTCTCCACGGCCTGCGCACCACCACTTGACCCTGCTCTACTCTCCTCCCTCCTGGTACCACCACCACTTGACCCTGCACTACTCTCCTCCCTCCTGGTACCACCACCACTTGGCCATGCACTACTCTCATCCCTCCTGGTACCACCACCACTTGACCCTGCTCTACTCTCCTCCCTCCTGGTACCACCACCACTTGACCCTGCTCTACTCTCCTCCCTCCTGGTACCACCACCACTTGACCCTGCTCTACTCTCATCCCTCCTGGTACCACCACCACTTGACCCTGCTCTACTCTCCTCCCTCCTGGTACCACCACCACTTGACCCTGCTCTACTCTCCTCCCTCCTGGACCACCACCACTTGACCCTGCTCTACTCTCCTCCCTCCTGGTACCACCACCACTTGACCCTGCTCTACTCTCCTCCCTCCTGGTACCACCACCACTTGACCCTGCTCTACTCTCCTCCTTCCTGGTACCACCACCACTTGACCCTGCTCTACTCTCCTCCTTCCTGGTACCACCACCACTTGACCCTGCTCTACTCTCCTCCCTCCTGGTACCACCACCACTTGACCCTGCTCTACACTCCTCCCTCCTGGTACCACCACCACTTGACCCTGCTCTACACTCCTCCCTCCTGGTACCACCACCACTTGGCCCTGCTCTACTCTCCTCCCTCCTGGTACCACCACCACTTGACCCTGCTCTACTCTCCTCCCTCCTGGTACCACCACCACTTGACCCTGCTCTACTCTCCTCCCTCCTGGTACCACCACCACTTGACCCTGCTCTACTCTCCTCCCTCCTGGTACCACCACCACTTGACCCTGCTCTACTCTCCTCCCTCCTGGTACCACCACCACTTGACCCTGCTCTACTCTCCTCCCTCCTGGTACCACCACCACTTGACCCTGCTCTACTCTCCTCCCTCCTGGTACCACCACCACTTGACCCTGCTCTACTCTCCTCCCTCCTGGTACCACCACCACTTGACCCTGCTCTACTCTCCTCCCTCCTGGTACCACCACCACTTGACAACTTTCATGTTTTGAAATTATACTTCATTACTATAATGATTATCAATAAGCCTAAACATTAATTCAGTCACCTCTGGTCGACAAAAACGTATTCTCCTAGTACATTAATTGTCAAATTCATCAACCAGCATCGAGCACTCTGCCTTCTCAGGCAAGCGAGGGGCATGTTGAGGTAAATATGATAACCGCCAAGGTTGCATTATGTCATTTATTGGTGGGCTGGAAGATGCAGTGTTTTTTCTTTTCTATTCAGAGGCTATTTACTCCCAATATGAGATAATTTTATATAGAAGGTTTTTATAATGCATGTTTACTAGGGTTGAGGTTAGCGCATCTGAGTAGGGATTATTTGGGTTCAATACCTGTCCTACCTATCAATCATATTGCTGCTTGTAGCCTATAACTGATGATCCCAACACTAGAAACACCCAAAACTATCTGTGCTAGCAAACCCTGTGTTCCACCCCTCCCCTGTGTAACCTTGAGGTTTGGTAAGAAACAAACACTTGTCTACGAAAAGAGACATGTTTAACGGATTCCGCTTGGCACCCAGCCGAGAGCACACGGAAACCACTTGCAAATTTACCAAAACTAACCAACTACTTGGGGTCTGTTCGGAAGCAATAAACGGAGGCAGATTAGCCACCACAACTCTTATCGAAAGAGGCGACATCTGCACCAACACACCCCTCACAACAAGACAAACCTTTTTCATTAACCCAACCACCGCCTTGTTCATTCTGGATGCAGAGTCCAGATGTTCCGCTCCAACCTGTTCGCCGACCATGAGCAAAACTTCCTCCACACCTTTCTCCGGAACGGACCCGAAGCGACAGCGTTTCTTCTCCACTCGGTTGAGGCCATAACGCCGCCCTAACAAACTACCCCTACTCCCCCCTCAACTCTAAACGATAAACAGTGGAAACCAATAAACAAACCCTCAAACCATGAGGAAATACATTCAGAAAATACGCAAGAACCAAAAGAAAAAAGAATAGTAGCCCTCCTCACGAACCACAAAGTCTCTCACACAACCAACTTCTTCTTCTATGATATAATGGCGGCCCACAAACCAACGTTAAAGGTGCATGCCGCCACCTACTGTGCTGGAGTGTGTGGTCAATCACGGTTTCCAACATTTCTAAATCCTCCTACCTAACTCAGTACTTCTGAGAAAATAAAGAAGAGCCCTACTAACTTCTAATAGACCCTCCCCCATCCCCAAAATCCCTTCCAAACCCCCCCAACCCCGTCCAACCTCACTGACCCTACACTTCAATCTTTCCCTCTCTTCAACATACTTACAACAATATAACAACACATGCTCCACCGTTTCATCGACGTACCCTCAAGACACAAACCATTCCCATGCTTGCCAACCAGATGATTTGACGAGATCAATGTACAATGTCCTAAGCGCAATCTAGTAAACACCACCTCTTCCTTCCTAATCGGACTTTTGAATCTTGGTCCATCGACCTTTCTGTAAAACTGTAAACTATTCATATAAATGCCGGCCCTTGTGCTCAGAGTACCATCTCTTCTGCCACACATCTATCAAAATGGCTCTGATCTTACATTTGGCCTCACCTCTACCCAGTGGAACATTAATATCAATTATATCTAGTTTCAAAGCTCTTTTAGCTAACTGGTCTACAATTTCATTCCCTTCCACATCCGAATGTGCTGGGACCCAGCAGAATCTCACTACTACACCCATTCTCTCAATTCTCCATAATAACATTAATACCTCCAATAGCAGGTCACTCCTATTAGATTTACCAGATGATAAACTATTCAGTACAGACAGAGAATCTGACCATACTATAATTCTAACAGGTTGTACGTCCTCCACCCACTGGAGGGCAACTATTATCGTCAACAGTTCAACTGAGTATACTGACAGTTCATCTGTTAGTCTTTTACATATCTGCACATCAAATTCAGGAACGTAAACGCCTGCTCCTGTGAGCCCACTATCTGGGTCCTTGGATCCATCTGTGAAAAGCGGTAAAAAAGAATAAAAACTTCTACCAATGTAATTGTCAACCAGTTTCACTATATCACTGACTTCTGACCAATCTTTCCTTTTCTCTATCAAGGTTAGATCAACAACAGGGTCTGGGAGTAACCATGGAGGAACATCCCCTATCACCACAGAAGGGCCAACCTCCAACTCCCTCAAACCACTCTCATCAGCAAGCTTTCCAACTGTCCAACCAAAACCAAACAGTAGCAGTGGGATGCTCAGCCTCACAGCCTTTCAACCCAATAAGATAATGACCATTTTTTACGCCGTACATACAAAGGCATCTCTCCTGCCTCCACCAGTAAGGCACATACAGATGTTGATTTAAATGCACCAATACATATCCTTAAAGCTATATACTGGATTCTGTCCAGCTTCTGAAGCCAAGTCTTTACCTCTGTTCCATAAACTGTACACCAGTAATCAATTGTCGTCCTGATCAGAGCTCTATAAATATCTATCAACAATTGGTTATGAATGGGGTGCTGACAGACAGAGACCCACACAACCAACTACTGCAAAAGTGATGTAATGAGAGAGGTAGAGACACTGTACATTGCCATAATGTAATGTTTCTTCTTCTTTGGAGTTTAACGGCGGTTGGCATCCAATATGTTGCATTAACGCCCCCAACTGGACTATAATCTATTTTACTTTGTGATACAAAATGGGAAAAGGGGAAAGGAACATTTAATTAAAAACCTTCCAACTAACCCTACACTCATTAAATACCCACTACCCCATTCCACTACTTTGACCCTATCTGCTCCTGCACCATGCCAACGGCCTGGGAGGACGGGACACCACCACTCAACACACCCTGTAACTCTTCTGAAGTCTAATCTTGTATGCCCAAATAGTTCTCTGCAGCTGCCACCACAACATCTTTTTTATGTGATTTACGTTCCATTTGTGCGGTACAGTTGATAACCATTGCTATGAATGCTAAGAAGCTAACTTTACTAAAGCATATATCACTCGTTGGCCTATCCCTCTGTGCTGGCACTGATCTACTACTCACAGGGATCCTCTCAGGATCTCTCACCCTTGACCCATCCTCCTCTACTTCCTTCACTGTCTCAGCATACGACACCTTCTGCACTACTCTGACTCTAGCCACCTCAACCTGCCTCTCTCGCACCGGACACTTCAGATCCCCAGCAACATGGGCATCCCAACAGTTGACACACACAACTTTATCCACCGAAACTACACAATCCTCTATCCCATGCCCTCCTGCACACTTCCCACATCTTGGAATCTCCCTCCTACAAACTGCTGCAACATGACCATAAACGTTGCACCTGAATCAGAGCAGTGGATTCGCCACAAAAGCTCTAACAGGATAACTGATATATCATAACATGACTTTCTCTCGTAAAGACTCATAACTCAAAAGGACTGACTCCTCTGTTTCACTACGCTCACCACCGGGTCTGCGTCACACCAAACGGCGGGAATCACAAACACCAGGAATCTTCATCTTCAATTTCTCCACCTCCACACTTAACGCTACCCCAGAAATCACTCCTTTCAATGGTGCCCTGTTCCTAAGAGCAAAGCAAGAAACAGATCTTGACCAAAGTTGCGTGACACGGAGCGCCCACTCCCTCTGGTCAGAAGAAACACAAACAAATTTCACAAGTCCACTACAGGTTACCTTCACTGATTCAACTGCACCCAACTCTTTTCCCACCCAACATGAAACCACAAATGGATCTGCCAAAAGGTATGGATCCACTTTGTCCTACAATGTAACTCCTACTGCACCAGATTCTTCTTTATCATGTCCATTGATGCCAGGCTCTGGTTCTGAGCTCTTCACCACACCTTCTACCTCACTTAACTCTCCCTCATTCATTTCCATTTCACCTCCAGAACTCAGTCTGGCGAATGGCTCACTCTGTTTGCACTTGAATTATAACATTTGAAAGTCTCTATTCCATTGAAACTTTTGTGAGTGTAATGTTTACTGTTAATTTCTGGTGGTTTATTTCACTTTTGTTTAGTATCTATTTCACTTGCTGTGGCAATGTAAACATATGTTTCCCATGCCAATAAAGCCCTTTGAATTCAATTGAATTGAGAGAGAGAGAGAGAGAGAGAGAGAGCTCCATGTTAATGTATAGGGGACATGAGTCGGTCATGGTTACTCATGGTTATGTGATGAGGTAGCCCCGCCTTCGACTTCAAAATCTGTGTCGGCCCTCAGCCCAATAGGGAATGTCCTCTTGGTGAAACGGTCAAGATGTTGGTTTCTCCCTCAGTAGACCCGGGTTCATATCCCGCTGGTTACATTAAGCAGTCTATTCTCTGAAAGGGGTCCAGACAGCCTGTTCCCAACAGTGGAGCCAGTGGGATTGGAGACGGGCCCCTCTCTCTCTCTCTCTGACTGGAGGAGAGAAGTGAAATGGTCTGTCTCCTCTGGTCAACAATACTCACCTTGAGAGACTCCACAGCCTGTTGGAGCTCCTTCAGCTTCTTCTCTCTCTCCTGGAATCTCTGCTGGACTTTCTGCTGACTCATCCCCAGCTGTCTCTGTGGAGAATCACTCTTCAATGAGCTATCAAGCTTTATTTGTCCAGTAGATCAATAGTATAGTAATGGGACATAGGGCACATTGAAGATAGGGATTAATATGTTGAGGAAGTGTCTGTGTGAAATTATATTATTAAGTTGTTATGTGAATGATTATAGTTTTAACAGTGCACAAAACAGGGGAGCTGATTGGGTGTTTGATAACGAATGATAATGGTGTTTGACTTTAGAAAATGGTGATACATTTGGAGAATCTGGGTTAACATATCTATATAATCAAGGTTTGTGTTCATATTTGTTCTGCCGTGGATCGATATAATTTGAATGATCTCATATTCAAACAGCCTTAGTTCCTACTGTATGTTTAATTATTTGTTTATCAGACAGTCACCAACAAGTAGTTCTGGTCTTACCTGTTTCTCAGTCCTCTCTGCTGCAGCTGACACTGTATCATGGCCTTTATGTTCATCCATTGTACACAGCATACAGATACACTGCTGATCGGTACGACAGAAAACCTCCAGCAGTTTGTCATGATGAGAGCAGATCTTCTCCTGTAGTTGTGCGGTGGCTTTGACCAGCTTGTGCTTCTTGAAAGCAGGAGATTCATAGTGAGGTTGGAGGTGAGTCTCACAGTAAGAGGCCTGACACACCAGACAGGACATGAGGGCTTTCTGTTTTCTGGTCCCAGTGCAGACATCACACGCCACATCTCCAGGTCCAGCATAGCACAGAGCAGGAGGGGGAGCAGCCTGGAGTCCTGTCTTCTTCAGTTTCTCCACCAACTCAGCCAACATGTTATTTTTCCTCAGATTAGGCCTTGGAGTGAAGGTCTCTCTGCACTGAGGACAGCTATAGACCCCTTTCAGAACATCCTGATCCCAGCAGTCCTCAATACAGCTTCTACAGTAACTGTGTCCACAGGCAGTAGTGACCGGCTCCTTCAGTAGATCCAGACAGACAGAACAACAGAACTGGTCCTGGTCGAGCAGAACTCCTTGCTGAGCCATTTGGACGGTTGTTCACTCTCACACAGACAGACGACACAGAGACTCAGATCAGTTTCGTTTCCTCAGAAGAGAGTTTGTGGAGGGGAGGGACTTCCTGGTTCTGCCAGAGGGGTGGGGTTAAAAGGAGGGAGGGAGGGGTTAGAGGAATGGAGGAAGAGAGAGAGGAACTGCATGCAACAGGAAGAGGGAGACAAATAGTTTTGTTCCTAGGTTAGAGTCCTTAACATGGAACAAATGAAATAATGAATCTTAAAATGTGAGTTGTTAGAATATATAAAGGGTAACAGTTTCTATGAAGAACATATGTATAATTATTTTAATGACCTTTATAATGCCTTATAATACACTAATGTGTTCTACTTAAGCAATAAGGCCTGAGGAGGTGTGGTATATGGCCAATATACAATACCACAGCTAAGGGCTGTTCTTAGGCCCAACGCAACGCGGATTGAGAATTATGGAACACTTTCAAAAATCGAATAAAATTTTAACACAAATATTTAGCAGATGTTATTGCGGGTGTAGCGAAATGCTTTTGTTCCTGGCTCCAACAGTGCAGTAATATCTAACAATACACAATGGACTCTTAACCAACCGTGCTATTTTGTTCGTTGTTTCGCATTGTTTGTAACTTATTTTGTACATAATGTTGCTTCTACCGTCTCTTATGACCGAAAAGAGCTTCTGGACATCAGAAAAGCGATTACTCACCTTGAACTGGACTAATAATTTTTTTTTAATGAGTGGGATTTGTTCCAGACACCTGACAGGGCCCTCATCCCCGTTATTCGCAGTAGAAAGAAAAGGAGATATCGCGGAAGGAGATCGGGGTGCTTGGTAAGGAGCCGGCGACAAGTGGATAATCTGCCTTTGCCATCGATACTATTGGCCAATTTACAATCGCTTGATAATAAAGTGGACAAACTACAGGCACGATTATCCTACCAACGGGACATTATAAACTGTAATATCTTATGTTTCACCAAGTCGTGGCTGAACGAGGACATGAATAACATACAGCTGGTGGGTTATACACTGTATCGACAGGATAGAACAGCAGCCTCTGGTAAAACAAGGGGTGGCGGTCTATGTATATTTGTAAACAACAGCTGGTGCACGAAATCTAAGGAAGTCTCGAGGTTTTGCTCGCCTGAGGTAGAGTATCTCATGATAAGCTGTAGACCACACTATCTACCAAGAGAGTTTTCATCTATATTCTTCGTAGCTGTCTATTTACCACCACAAACCGATGCAGGCACTAAGACAGCACTAAATTAACTGTACGACTCCAACACCATCATTAACTTTGCCGATGACACAACAGTGGTAGGCCTGATCACCGACAACGACGAGACAGCCTATAGGGAGGAGGGTCAGAGACCTGCAGTGTGGTGCCAGGACAACATCCTCTCCCTCAACATGATCAAGACGAAGGAGATGATTGTGGACTACAGGAAAAAGAAGAGGACCGAGCACACCCCCATTCTCATCTGCGGGGCTGTAGTGGAGCAGGTTGAGAGGTTCAAGTTCCTTGGTGTACACATCACCAACAAACTAACATGGTCCAAGCACACCAAGACAGTCGTGAAGAGGGCACGACAAAACCTATTCCCCCTAAGGAGACTGAAAAGATTTGGTATGGGTCCTCAAATCCTCAAAAGGTTCTACAGCTGCACCATCGAGAGCATCATGACTGGTTGCATCACTGCCTGGTATGGTAACTGCTCGGCCTCCGACTTCAAGGCACTACAGAGGGTAGTGCATACGGCCCATTACATCACTGGGGCCAAGCTTTCTGCCATCCAGGACCTCTATACCAGGCGGTGTCAGAGGAAGGCCCTAAAAATTGTCAAAGACTCCAGCTACTGTAGTCATAGACTGTTCTCTCTGCTACCGCACGGCAAGCGGTACCGAAGCACCAAGTCTAGGTCCAAGAGGCTTCTAAACAGCTTCTATCCCCAAGCCATTAGACTCCTGAACATCTAATACAGACTCCTGAACATCTAATCCAGCACCCAGACTATTTGCATTGCCCCCCCCCCCCACCTCTTTTACGCTGCTGCTACTCTCTGTTTATTATCTATGCATAGTCACTTTAATGACTCTACCTATATGTACATATTACCTCAATTACCTTGACTAACAGGTGCCCCTGCACATTGGCTCGGTACCGGTACCCCCTGTATATATCCTCGCTATTGTTATTTTTACTGCTGCTCTTTAATTATTTGTTACTTTTATTTCGTATTATTTTATATGTGATTTTGTGGGGTATTCTTTCTTAATACTGCATTGTTGGTTAAGGGCTTGTAAGTAAGCATTTCACTGTAAGGTCTACACCTGATGTATTCAGCTCATGTGACAAATATGCTTTGATTTTATCTAAAAAGTAAAGGAGTGGAATTAAGAAATATTAAAATATTACGACAACCAATGTTGGAGTCCGGAGCATAAATATATATATACACTACCGTTCAAAAGTTTGGGGTCACTTAGAAATGTCCTTGTTTTTGAAAGAAAAGCAAATTTTTTGTCCATTAAAATAACATCAAATTGATCAAAAATACACTGTAGACATTGTTAATGTTGTAAATGGCTTTTGTAGCTAGAAACGGCTGATTTTTTATGGAATATCTACATAGGCGTACAGATGCACATTATCAGCAACCATCAGTCCTGTGTTCCAATGGCACGTTGTGTTTGCTAATCCAAGTTTATCATTTAAAAAAGGCTAATTGATCATTAGAAAACCCTTTTGCAATTATGTTAGTAATAATAATAATAATAGGTCAGCATCCCGGAGTCGCCGTTTCTCTGTTGACGTTGAGACTGGTGTTTTGCGGGTACTATTTAATGAAGCTGCCAGTTGAGGACCTGTGAGGCGTCTGTTTCTCAAACTAGACACTCTAATGTATTTGTCCTCTTGCTCAGTTGTGCACCAGGGGCACTGTATCTGAAGAATAGTATATGTACAGCAATAGTTAAATAGGATGGGCCTTGACCAGAATAGAGTTTACAGTAAACATTAAAGTGACCAGTGATTCCATGTCTATGTACATAGGGCAGCAGACTCTAAGGTGCAGGGTAGAGTAACCGGATGGTAGCCATCTAGTGACAGTGTTTTTCAGTCTCTCGGTCCCAGTTTTGATGCACCTGTACTGACCTTGCCTTCTGGATGGTAGCGGGGTTAACAGGCCGTGGCTTGGGTGGCTGAGGGCAGGCAGTGTGCCCCCGGTGATGTGTTTAGCAGACCGCACCACCCTCTGGAGAGCCCTGTGGTTGCGGACGGTGCAGTTGCCGTACCAGGCGGTGATACAGTCCGACAGGATGCTCTCAATGGTGCATCTGTAAAAGTTTGTGAGGGTCTTATGGGCCAAGACAAATGTATTCAGCCTCCTGAGATTCAAGAGGTGCTGTTGCACTTTCTTCACCACACTGTCTGTGTGGGTGGACCATTTCAGATTGTCAGTGATGTGTACGCCGAGGAACTTTAAGCTTTTGCCTTCTCCACTGTGGCCCTGTCGATGTGGATGGGGGGCGTGCTACCTCTGCTGTCTCCTGAAGTCCTTGATCAGATCCTTCGTCTTTTTGACGTTGAGGGAGAGGTTATTTTCATGGCACCACTCCGCCAGGGCCCTCAACTCCTCCCTGTAGGCTGTCTCGTCATTGTTAGTAATCAGGGCTACCACTATTGTGTTGTCTGCAAACTTGATGATTGAGTTGGAGACGTGCGTGGCCCTGCAGTCATGTGTGAACAGGGAGTACAGGAGGGGGCAGAGTACGTACCCTTGTGGAGCCCCTGTATTGAGGATCAGCGTAGAGGAGGTTGTTGTATCTTCTTGTCTAAGAAATACTAAATAAAACAACAGTTCTTTATAACATAAGTCCTTCTTTATTCAAGTTAACCGGAGCCGTACAAGTATCGTGCATTGAGATGAGATCTCCCACATCCCCTGCGCGGGCTGCTCGTCCCCTAAGCGGTCACGTGGCCTCCGATACAATATGCCTCATCCCCCTTATCAAGATATGCCTTTTTCCCTTATAAGATAAAACAATAACAATTATCTATAAAACCTGGTTACACTTCTTTGCATAGTGAACACTGCACTCCAATAACACATTTATACTTCCTCAATCGGCCTCTGAGGAGCTTGTACTTCTCTACCTGACCGTCTCATTTCAACAGGTGGGTCTGACACAGGAGTGTCTGGGCTTGACGTTGTCTGACCTGTAATGTCACTGTCTCGCCTGTCTGTTTGTTCACACTCAGGTACATGTACCAAGTGTCTCCTATTTCTCCTGTATGTAACTCCCTCAGGTGTCATTAGATCACATGACCTGGTTGCCACTGTTCTCACCTCACGGGCCTCAGCGCTCCATGTTTTCCCATCATGCATTTTCACCCTATCATTTGGACTGAGTGCACTGAGCACCTTGGACCCTTTGTCATAGTACCTTTTCTGTTCAGTCTTTTCTCTCCGTTGGTTAAGAATCACCTTGTCATGCTTCTCTGTTTCTAGGAGTACTGGCAACCTCGTTTTGAGTTTCCTGTTGAACAACAGCTCTGCAGGAGACATACATTTTTTTTGTGGAATAGCCCTGTAGTTTAACAAAGCTAGATTCGGATCTGTCTGAGTTGAGAGCTTTCTCAAGCAGTAGTTTCACTGTTTTGGCACCGTTCTCGACTAACCCATTAGACTGTGGGTACAGTGGGCTGGATGTGACATGCTTGAACCCGTACAGTTTAGCAAAATCACTGAAAGCTGAACTGTGAGGCGTTGTCCGTACGGACTACCTCTGCGACCCCATGACGAGCAAAGAATGACTTAATGTGAGTTATCACCTGACTAGCAGTAGTGTCCTTCAGCAAAGCTCTCTGGGTAATGAGAGTAATAGTCCATCATTATACAACGGGTGGGTCTAATCCTGAATGCTGATTGGTTAAAACCGCATTCCAGCCAGTGTCTATTCCTACTTTGCCCCATGGTCTCAATACCTTTTTTTCCTCAACCCACATTGGCTCTTTGCTCTGTTTTGACCTGTATTTCTGGCATGTTTCACACGCTGTAAGTGTCTGCTCTATATCAGCATTCATCTTGGGCCAGAATAACACTGCTTTTGCACGTCGTTTTGACTTTTCCATCCCTAGATGGTCCTTGTGTATTTTGATCAGAATGTTTTTCTGTAACACACTTGGTATCACAATTCTTGAACCCTTAAATAGAATTCCATCAAGTCCAGATAGCTCATCCCTGTATTGACCATAAGGGTATGGTATAGCTTGTACAGACTACCTGCATGTTATGGCTTGAATCACCTTTTGCAAACACTCATCTTCTGCAGTAGCACGTGAAATAACTGTCCACATTTCATCTGAGACTGGGCAACTCTCTCTGATAAGGTTTACATCCTGCTCCTATATCTAGTTTGGTTCTGAGCTGTCAAAAGCTCTGGACAATGTGTCTGCCACTAACAATTCTTTCCCTGGCCTGTACTCGACTTGCAAGTCATATTTCTGAAGTTTTAGAAACAGTCTCTGTTCCCTCGGTGGTGTGTGTGTTAGACCCTTCCTTGCAATAGTAACTTAAGGTTGATGATCTGTTTCATCCCACACTGTTTTACCACAGATAAACACACTGCATTTCTCACATGCATATGACAGTGCCAATGCCTCTATCTCAATCTGAGCATAGTTCCACTCAGAAGTTGGCAGAGCCCTGGAGGCATATGCAACTGGGCGCCATCTAGTGCCATACTGCTGTAACAACACTGCACCTTAACCTGCTTTAGAGGCATCTGCTGAGATTTAGGTTTTGAGCTTTTTATCATAGAACCAAAGTACTGGAGCATGCATGATCAATGCCTTGAGCTCCTCAAAACTCTTTCTGATGATCACTGTTCCAACACCACTCTGTAGTTTTATACAGTAGACTTCTCATCAGACTAGTGTGAGTTGCCAGATTAGGTACACATTAGCCCACATAGTTAACCATCCCTAAGAACCTTTGTACGTCCTCTTGATCGGTAGGCAGTGGCATGTTCTTGATGGCGGTCACTTTGCTCTGGTCTGTCTGAACACCTTCACATGTTAGTTTTTCACCCAAGAAGGTTATTTCTGTCTTTCTGAACTCCCATTTGTCTGCAATTAGCTTTAGCCCATTATCTCTGGCTACGACTAGCTACATGCTACCTGGTGTTGTGCTCTTCAAGAGTCTGACCCCATATTAGCACATCATCAATGGACACTGTGTTGCCTGACACACTCTCAGATATCTGTTGGACTGTCCTGTGAAAGACTTCTGGTGCTGAAGTGAGACCAAACGGGAGCCTTTTAAATGACTAGCTACCAAAAGGAGGATTGAAAGTACAAAGCCTTGTACTCTCCTTGTTTAGCCTGATCTGCCAAAACCCTGAAGAGGCGTCTAGCTTTGAGAAGTATTTAGCCCCTGCTATGTCCCTGAATATCTCCCCTCTGGTAGGCAGCTAAAAGGGTTCCCTTTTTACATGCTTGTTTAGCTCTTTTGGATCCATACAGTCTGAGCGAGCCGTCTTCCTTCTCAACTATTACTAGTGAGTGGACCCATTCAGTAGGCTCTTCTACTTTGTCTAGGATATCTAAGGACTCTAGCCTCAGCAGCTCTGCTTTTAGCTAGTCTCTTGGTGATAATGGTACCTTTCTAGGTGCATGGATCACTGGTCTATTTGGCTGATCTAACTCCATTTTGTACTGCACCTTGAGTTTTCCTATTCCCTGAAAAACATCAGCATATGCATCCTCAACATTAGTCATTTCACCATATGAACCCATTTCACTAGACCCTTTAAGTTACATGACTTTAACCCAATGATGGGTGTTGTTTCTCCCTTTACTATGACAAACGGAACCTTGTGAGATTCATCATCTACCTCCAGCACCAACCTGCATGTCCCTGAAGACCACTGGTTTTACCTGTAACCGTAACAATTCAGTCTCTGGAATGACGTTGACCTGTGCTCCAGTGTCAAGTTTGAACACAATATCAGTTCCATTAGTCTTGTAGGTAGCAGTCCTCGTCTGGTCCTGCAAGTGCGACCGTTCCCACAAAGAGGTCACCAAAAGACCCCTCACTGTACTCGTTGTCACCACTGTTGTCCTGGTCATCGTTGACACAGTGTACTGTATTTTGTTGTCTCCGCTGCCTGCATTTGAGTGAGAAGGGGTTCTTCATGCCACAGTTGTAACACTCTTTTCTATATGCTGGGCACTGGCAAGGTCTGTGCTCTCCTCCACAGCTGCTGCAGGAGCGCTGGTTCCCTGAAGTGGGCTGCTGTCCTTTGAAGTTAGCCGTTTAGCTGTAGCTCTTCCTTCGCTAACGTACTCCACTTTGCATACGGTGTCACTAAGAACACAGCTGTCCATTGGCCGTATGCGACTCTGAGTCACCTCTCTAGCTTGACACATTTGTATCGCTCTTTCTAGTGTCAATTCATTCTCACCAAATAACTTCTCTCAGCCCCTTGTCTCTCACCCCCATGACAATTCTCTCATATCAGAAAGTCTGCAATTTGACTGAAATTACACCACTGACATTTCAGATTCAAGTCCATAATAATTTATTCTGGGAGTTCAAAAAGACAGAAATTTGACTTATACCAGTTCATAATCTGCTTGCTCTTCATCCATTAGCTGAAAGCTGTTGAAGACATCAATGGTGTCCTAGACTGTGAGAAACAGTGCGACCTTCTGTGCGTCGTCTTTTCCAGCCGCTCCTATCGCCGTCAGATAGAGGGTGAAACGCTGCTTGAACCGCTTCCATTGCTCTTCAACGTTGCCGTTCAGTTTCAGTTCTGTTGGAGGCTTTAGCTGCTCCATGTCGTTAGCCAGCTAGCACTGCAAAACGACTAGCTACATGCACTGCACGCTCCGTTAGCTCCGGCGTGGTTATTTTTACCTCAGTCTCGTTAGCCCAGTGGCTAGTTAGCTAACGTTAGTCAAGTTTGCTAGTTGACGTGAAGCCTCTTAGCGCCGTTCAGCATTTTAGACCAAACTCGATGATGGATGAGTCAAAGGCGAGTTATTTCACTCCTGGTACCATGTTGAATCTTGTCTAAGAAATACTAAAGAAAACAACTGTTCTTTAAAACATAAGTCCTTCTTTATTCAAGTTAACCGGAGCCGTACAAGTATCGTACATTCAGGATCTCCCGCTCTCCCAATCCTATGCGCGGGCTGCGTGTCCCCTAAGTGGTCACGTGGCCTCCGATACAAAATGCCACAGAGGTGTTGTTGCCTACCTTCACCACCTTGGGGCGGCCCGTCAGGAAGTCCAGGACTATGAAGGTAAATTAATGTCATAAGTGTACAAGCATGTAAAGTATGATCTGAAATGTACAATATGAGTTGTGCCTGTATAATCAGTTTTGTAGTTCAATTATTTGTTATTTTGAGAATGAGTGCAACAACACTAGCAAGCAGGTAATGTGATGTGTGAATAAATACAGTGTTGTTGCATTCATTCTCAAAATAAGTTTGCAATAAAAAATACGTTTGAGGTATAATGTGGTCCCAGTTCCAGGGACATCACCGGATAGAAAATCCCAATATGGCTGCCAACGCAATGCCATATATGGACATGTGGGTGTTACATCCGAACTCAGTAGCTCTACTCTCATTGGTCCTAACGATTTGTTTAGTTTTTTTGCATTTAGCTTGTGACACAGCCCTCAAGACATCATGGATGATATCAATGGATCATCAGAAATGGGTTTAGATAGATAGCTGAATAGATATCTACTTAGTCAGTTTGCAACAAATAATATATTTTATAAATAAAATAAAATAAAAAAGCAAATCTGAATGCGATGTTCACGAGTTCTGTTCACAAAACGATCAGCTAGCTAGCTAGCTTGGTTAGCTAACGTTAGCTAGCTACTAGTCAGCTATGTTTAGCTAGCTACAGATAGCTCGATAGGTGGGTAATGGCCCATATTGAAGGTGTTAAACAGGGGTAATGTTGTTAGAAATTATTTTATATAAACCTCCTCCACTGTCCATACATTCACACAAACACACACACACACACACACACACACACAAACACAAACACACACACACACACACACACACACACACACACACACACACACACACACACACACACACACACACACACACACACACACACACACACACACACACACACACACACACACACACACACACACACACACACACACACGCACACACACACACAAACACACACACACACACACACACACACACACACACACACACACACCTAAATATTGGTATAACCTGGTTTGGTTATCTCTTGTTCTATGTAGTGTAGTTGCTCACCTGTCTGTCATTGTAAAGTGTGTTTGTGTGTGTGTGTGTGTGTGTGTGTGTGTGTGTGTGTGTGTGTGTGTGTGTGTGTGTGTGTGTGTGTGTGTGTGTGTGTGTGTGTGTGTGTGTGTGTGTGTGTGTGTGTGTGTGTGTGTGTGTGTGTGTGTGTGTGCGTGCCCAGGCTGTGTTCAGTAGAGAACAACAATTGTCGAAAGTTCAGATATAAATTCATTGTCTAGATATTCTCTTATGTGTCTCTCTGCCAAGTAGGTCTAGCAATTAATCATATCATCTCTACTCATTACATGAACCCTACTACTATCTTCAATGTGTTGTAGTATCTGAAAGTCTATGATTTTGCTGACGTTTGCAAATGGTGTGTTAGAGGAACTTGGCTCTGCTTGCGGAAACATCTGGAAAACATTACTATAGGGGCCCCCTAAAACAGAGGAGAGTCTGCTATGTAGAGGCCAGGGATTGGTCTATTAAAATCACGCCATATTATGTTACATAGGATATAAATACCATGTTTTGAACAAAGTACGGGGAGAATAACATATTAGAGATTGGGTCAGTTGTTCTCCGGATTTCTGCAGGAGTCTGTAAATTGATACTGTAATCTTTGATGTAATATCAAGGACAGTGTCAGCGGATTTCTTGTCATCACAGCATGTCAGCATCATTGTCTTGACACCACATTAAATGGCGACGAGGATTTTTGGGACGTGTTGCGTCTCTTCAGCGTTCCATTCATGGGCTACGAAGTGACTCCAGCTCAAGACGCCGGCAGATAAGGTGAGCTTTCTCACAACTTTGGGCGCAGGTCAGTTCGTGTGGCTGTGTGTATGCGTTGGGGGAACGCACCGTGACGGACCTGTGTGTGCCGTGCTGTTTGCTGTGTGATAGATTTCCGTTCTAAATTTCTACCTTTGTTTGCGTTGAAAACAACGCAAACAGGGGGGAGTGTCTATAGGAATTCATAACACTGGGCACAGGGATATTTGGCTTGAATAAATGTAAAGGAGTGTCCAGGAATAGAATGAAGGAATCAGACGAGGAAATAAGGAAAAAAGTATACTGTTAGGACGTCGCTGATCTACGGAAGCCCTCAAAGAGGCGATCATTAAGATGGGCCACAAATCCTGTCAATTCACCAGGTTGATTTTCGGGTCAGTTCTGGGAACTGTGAGATTGTAGAAAATACATTCAATTGCATGTTACCTCTCGGAATATAGTTGATGAGGTATATGTCCGATGTAGCCTCTCATTGAATATCTGCAACTCAAGGTAGCAGAAATTTAGGAAGGAATATAAAGGAAAAAAGGAGCGACGTAAGCATGCTTTAGAGCATTGTATGAACGGATGCATTCTTGTTGAATTGTGTGTGTGTGAGAGAGAGAGCCTGTGTGTGTGTGAGAGAGAGAGAGCCTATGTGTGAGAGAGAGAGAGAGCCTATGTGTGTGTGAGAGAGAGAGAGAGCCTATGTGTGAGAGAGAGAGAGAGCCTATGTGTGAGAGAGAGAGAGAGCCTATGTGTGTGTGAGAGAGAGAGAGAGCCTATGTGTGTGTGTGAGAGAGAGAGAGAGCCTATGTGTGTGTGTGTGAGAGAGAGAGCCTGTGTGTGTGTGAGAGAGAGAGCCTGTGTGTGTGTGAGAGAGAGAGCCTATGTGTGTGTGAGAGAGAGAGCCTGTGTGTGTGTGAGAGAGAGAGAGAGCCTGTGTGTGTGTGTGAGAGAGAGAGAGAGCCTATGTGTGTGTGAGAGAGAGAGCCTATGTGTGTGTGAGAGAGAGAGCCTGTTTGTGTGTGAGAGAGAGAGAGCCTACGTGTGTGTGTGAGAGAGAGACCCTATGTGTGTGTGTTTGAGAGAGAGAGCCTATGTGTGTGAGAGAGAGAGCCTATTTGTGTGTGAGAGAGAGAGCCTGTGTGTGTGTGTGAGAGAGAGAGCCTATGTGTGTGTGTGTGAGAGAGAGAGAGCCTATGTGTGTGAGAGAGAGCCTATGTGTGTGAGAGAGAGAGCCTATGTGTGTGTGTGTGAGAGAGAGAGCCTATGTGTGTGTGTGAGAGAGAGAGAGCCTATGTGTGTGAGAGAGAGAGAGAGAGCCTATGTGTGTGTGTGAGAGAGAGAGAGCCTATGTGTGTGTGAGAGAGAGAGAGAGCCTATGTGTGTGAGAGAGAGAGAGAGCCTATGTGTGTGAGAGAGAGAGAGCCTATGTGTGTGAGAGAGAGAGAGAGAGAGAGAGAGCCTGTGTGTGTGTGAGAGAGAGAGAGAGCCTATGTGTGTGAGAGAGAGAGAGCCTATGTGTGTGAGAGAGAGAGAGCCTATGTGTGTGTGAGAGAGAGAGAGAGAGCCTATGTGTGTGAGAGAGAGAGCCTATGTGTGTGAGAGAGAGAGAGCCTATGTGTGTGTGAGTGAGAGAGAGAGCCTATGTGTGTGTGAGAGAGAGAGAGCCTATGTGTGTGTGTGTGAGAGAGAGAGCCTGTGTGTGTGTGAGAGAGAGAGCCTATGTGTGTGAGAGAGAGAGAGCCTATGTGTGTGTGTGTGAGAGAGAGAGCCTGTGTGTGTGTGAGAGAGAGAGCCTATGTGTGTGAGAGAGAGAGAGCCTATGTGTGTGAGAGAGAGAGCCTGTGTGTGTGAGAGAGAGAGAGAGCCTATGTGTGTGTGAGAGAGAGAGAGCCTATGTGTGTGTGTGAGAGAGAGAGCCTATGTGTGTGTGAGAGAGAGAGCCTGTGTGTGTGAGAGAGAGAGAGCCTATGTGTGTGTGAGAGAGAGAGCCTTTGTGTGTGAGAGAGAGAGAGCCTATGTGTGTGAGAGAGAGAGAGAGCCTATGTGTGTGAGAGAGAGAGAGCCTATGTGTGTGAGAGAGAGAGAGAGCTATGTGTGTGTGAGAGAGAGAGCCTATGTGTGTGTGAGAGAGAGAGAGCCTATGTGTGTGAGAGAGAGAGAGCCTGTGTGTGTGAGAGAGAGAGAGCCTATGTGTGTGAGAGAGAGACAGCCTATGTGTGTGTGAGAGAGAGAGCCTATGTGTGTGTGTGAGAGAGAGAGAGAGCCTATGTGTGTGTGTGAGAGAGAGAGAGCCTATGTGTGTGTGTGAGAGAGAGCCTATGTGTGTGAGAGAGAGAGAGCCTATGTGTGTGTGTGAGAGAGAGAGAGAGCCTATGTGTGTGTGAGAGAGAGAGAGAGCCTATGTGTGTGTGAGAGAGAGAGAGCCTATGTGTGTGAGAGAGAGAGAGCCTATGTGTGTGTGTGAGAGAGAGAGCCTATGTGTGTGAGAGAGAGAGAGCCTATGTGTGTGAGAGAGAGGGCCTGTGTGTGTGAGAGAGAGAGAGCCTATGTGTGTGTGAGAGAGAGAGAGCCTATGTGTGTGTGAGAGAGAGAGAGCCTATGTGTGTGTGAGAGAGAGAGCCTGTGTGTGTGAGAGAGAGAGAGCCTATGTGTGTGTGAGAGAGAGAGCCTATGTGTGTGAGAGAGAGAGAGCCTATGTGTGTGAGAGAGAGAGAGAGCCTATGTGTGTGAGAGAGAGAGAGCCTATGTGTGTGAGAGAGAGAGAGAGCCTATGTGTGTGAGAGAGAGAGAGCCTATGTGTGTGAGAGAGAGAGAGAGCTATGTGTGTGTGAGAGAGAGAGCCTATGTGTGTGTGAGAGAGAGAGAGCCTATGTGTGTGAGAGAGAGAGAGAGCCTGTGTGTGAGAGAGAGAGAGAGCCTATGTGTGTGTGAGAGAGAGAGCCTATGTGTGTGAGAGAGAGACAGCCTATGTGTGTGAGAGAGAGAGAGAGAGCCTATGTGTGTGTGTGTGAGAGAGAGAGCCTATGTGTGTGTGAGAGAGAGAGCCTATGTGTGTGAGAGAGAGAGAGCCTGTGTGTGAGAGAGAGCCTATGTGTGTGTGAGAGAGAGAGAGAGCCTATGTGTGTGTGAGAGAGAGAGCCTATGTGTGAGAGAGAGAGAGAGCCTATGTGTGTGAGAGAGAGAGAGCCTATGTGTGTGAGAGAGAGAGAGAGCTATGTGTGTGTGAGAGAGAGAGCCTATGTGTGTGTGAGAGAGAGAGAGCCTATGTGTGTGAGAGAGAGAGAGAGCCTGTGTGTGAGAGAGAGAGAGAGCCTATGTGTGTGTGAGAGAGAGAGCCTATGTGTGTGAGAGAGAGACAGCCTATGTGTGTGTGAGAGAGAGAGAGCCTATGTGTGTGTGAGAGAGAGAGCCTATGTGTGTGAGAGAGAGAGCCTATGTGTGTGTGAGAGAGAGAGAGTCTATGTGTGTGTGTGAGAGAGAGAGAGCCTATGTGTGTGTGAGAGAGAGAGCCTATGTGTGTGAGAGAGAGAGAGCCTGTGTGTGAGAGAGAGCCTATGTGTGTGTGAGAGAGAGAGCCTATGTGTGTGAGAGAGAGAGAGCCTGTGTGTGTGTGAGAGAGAGAGCCTATGTGTGTGAGAGAGAGAGAGCCTGTGTGTGTGTGAGAGAGAGAGCCTATGTGTGTGAGAGAGAGAGAGCCTATGTGTGTGTGTGAGAGAGAGAGCCTATGTGTGTGTGAGAGAGAGAGAGCCTATGTGTGTGTGTGAGAGAGAGAGCCTATGTGTGTGAGAGAGAGAGAGCCTATGTGTGTGTGAGAGAGAGAGCCTATGTGTGTGTGAGAGAGAGAGCCTATGTGTGTGAGAGAGAGAGAGCCTGTGTGTGTGAGAGAGAGAGATCCTATGTGTGTGTGTGAGAGAGAGAGCCTATGTGTGTGTGAGAGAGAGAGAGCCTATGTGTGTGAGAGAGAGAGAGAGCCTATGTGTGTGTGTGAGAGAGAGAGCCTATGTGTGTGTGAGAGAGAGAGAGCCTATGTGTGTGAGAGAGAGAGAGCCTGTGTGTGTGAGAGAGAGAGAGCCTGTGTGTGTGAGAGAGAGAGAGCCTATGTGTGTGAGAGAGAGAGAGCCTATGTGTGTGTGAGAGAGAGAGCCTATGTGTGTGAGAGAGAGAGAGCCTGTGTGTGTGAGAGAGAGAGATCCTATGTGTGTGTGTGAGAGAGAGAGCCTATGTGTGTGTGAGAGAGAGAGAGCCTATGTGTGTGAGAGAGAGAGAGCCTATGTGTGTGTGTGAGAGAGAGAGCCTATGTGTGTGTGAGAGAGAGAGAGTCTATGTGTGTGTGTGAGAGAGAGAGCCTATGTGTGTGTGTGTGAGAGAGAGAGCCTGTGTGTGTGTGTGAGAGAGAGCCTGTGTGTGTGAGAGAGAGAGAGTCTATGTGTGTGTGAGAGAGAGAGAGCCTATGTGTGTGTGTGAGAGAGAGCCTGTGTGTGTGAGAGAGAGAGAGTCTATGTGTGTGTGTGAGAGAGAGAGCCTATGTGTGTGCGCAAATAAAGAGGTCTCTGCTGTGTTCCAGCTGTGTGTCGACTCATGCTATGATAACATTTATGTTAGAGATATATACATATATATGTTTTGGTTGAGAACAGGGGTTTTAGTTTTTTGTAAGGAAATATGTTAGTTAAGGTCAAACCTTATGAGTCTCTATTTGAGAGAAGGTTTTTAAAAACATTGTTAAAAATACATGAGCCCCTCGGGAGGACTTACGGTTAAAACCTTATGAGTCTCTATTTGAGAGAACGTTTCCATAATTGTTAAAAACTATGAGCCCCCTGGGAGGACGTTATAATTGTATGGAGATGATTTGTAATGGATAAGAAAATAACTATAAATCTGCAGATTAGAATAAGTGAAGATAAGAAACTTCGAAGTAGGATTTGTGTTTTATGTTTTGTGTTGGTTTGTGCGTTTTGTTCAGTGTTACTGTTTGTCTGTGTTGGAAAAAACGGAGGGACAACTGGTCTGTCTACTGTCTGCTGTTTGGAGAGAGTTGCTCAGTGCAGGCAGGGGAGTGGCACACTCGCTTCCTCTCCCCATGAAATCGCACTGGTGAATGAGCTGCGCATGTGTGGGATTTTAGGAATTTAGAGTTGAGCGGAGCGAGTGTGCCACTCCCCTGCCTGCACTGAGCTGCTGTGACACGCAGACTTAGAGCTGCAGACAGAGAAGAAAGGGGGAGACTTTGAATACACACGGATAAAGTATTCTGTTTGATAAGTGGCTGTTGCTTACCTATCAAACTATTTGATTGAGATACATTGCATTTATAAATGAGAAGATATGTTGACGGATTAAAAATAAAAAATAATTAAATAAATAAATAAAATAAAATGTTATTGCGCTATTTATAATATTCCTGAGTTAAGCTGCTTGCTTATTTCTTAGTGCGAATGTGAACATAGGTATGCATAAAAGACTGAATTGTTGTCCGTTTCTTTTGTTCTCCTGTGATGTGAGAGACGAGAAGGAGGAGACAGAGAGAGAGGAGGTGCTGACCAGTGCGTCACGCGACAGCGTGTGCTTCCCCGGATCCAGTCCAATTAAGGCCAGTACTGTTCTATCCACAAAACCTACTTTCCCAGGATATAATAGATACAGTGGGGAGAACAAGTATTTGATACACTGCAGATTTTGCAGGTTTTCCTACTTACAAAGCATGTTGAGGTCTGTAATTTTTATCATAGGTACACTTCAACTGTGAGAGACGGAATCTAAAACAAAAATCCAGAAAATCACATTGTATGATTTTTAAGTAATTAATTTGCATTTTATTGCATGACATAAGTATTTGAAACATCAGAAAAGCAGAACTTAGTATTTGGTACAGAAACCTTTGTTTGCAATTACAGAGATCATACGTTTCCTGTAGGTCTTGACCAGGTTTGCACACACTGCAGCAGGGATTTTGGCCCACTCCTCCATACAGACCTTCTCCAGATCCTTCAGGTTTCTGGGCTGTTGCTGGGCAATACGGACTTTCAGCTCCCTCCAAAGATGTTCTATTGGGTTCAGGTCTGGAGACTGGCTAGGCCACTCCAGGACCTTGAGATGCTTCTTACGGAGCCACTCCTTAGTTGCCCTGGCTGTGTGTTTCGGGTCGTTGTCATGCTGGAAGACCCAGCCACGACCCATCTTCAATGCTCTTACTGAGGGAAGGAGGTTGTTGGCCAAGATCTCGCGATACTGCGAGACTGCTGTTGGGACTGCTGTTGGGACTGCTGTTGGGACTGCTGTTGGGACTGCTGTTGGGACTCTGCTGTTGGGACTCTGCTGTTGGGACTGCTGTTGGGACTGCTGTTGGGACTGCTGTTGGGACAGCTGTTGGGACTGCTGTTGGGACTGCTGTTGGGACTCTGCTGTTGGGACTCTGCTGGTGGGACTGCTGTTGGGACTGCTGTTGGGACTGCTGTTGGGACTCTGCTGTTGGGACTCTGCTGTTGGGACTGCTGGTGGGACTGCTGTTGGGACTCTGCTGTTGGGACTGCTGTTGGGACTGCTGTTGGGACTCTGCTGTTGGGACTGCTGTTGGGACTGCTGTTGGGACTCTGCTGTTGGGACTGCTGTTGGGACTGCTGTTGGGACTGCTGTTGGGACTCTGCTGTTGGGACTGCTGTTGGGACTCTGCTGTTGGGACTGCTGTTGGGACTGCTGTTGGGACTGCTGTTGGGACTCTGCTGTTGGGACTGCTGTTGGGACTGCTGTTGGGACTGCTGTTGGGACTCTGCTGTTGGGACTGCTGTTGGGACTCTGCTGTTGGGACTGCTGTTGGGACTCTGCTGTTGGGACTGCTGTTGGGACTGCTGTTGGGACTGCTGTTGGGACTGCTGTTGGGACTGCTGTTGGGACTGCTGCTGGGACTGCTGTTGGGACTGCTGTTGGGACTCTGCTGTTGGGACTGCTGTTGGGACTCTGCTGTTGGGACTGCTGTTGGGACTGCTGTTGAGACTGCTGTTGGGACTGCTGTTGGGACTGCTGTTGGGACTGCTGTTGGGACTGCTGTTGGGACTCTGCTGTTGGGACTCTGCTGTTGGGACTGCTGTTGGGACTGCTGTTGAGACTGCTGTTGGGACTCTGCTGTTGGGACTGCTGTTGGGACTCTGCTGTTGGGACTGCTGTTGGGACTGCTGTTGGGACTCTGCTGTTGGGACTGCTGTTGAGACTGCTGTTGGGACTGCTGTTGGGACTGCTGTTGGGACTGCTGTTGGGACTGCTGTTGGGACTCTGCTGTTGGGACTCTGCTGTTGGGACTGCTGTTGGGACTGCTGTTGAGACTGCTGTTGGGACTCTGCTGTTGGGACTGCTGTTGGGACTCTGCTGTTGGGACTGCTGTTGGGACTGCTGTTGAGACTGCTGTTGGGACTCTGCTGTTGGGACTCTGCTGTTGGGACTGCTGTTGGGACTGCTGTTGAGACTGCTGTTGGGACTCTGCTGTTGGGACTGCTGTTGGGACTCTGCTGTTGGGACTCTGCTGTTGGGACTGCTGTTGGGACTGCTGTTGGGACTGCTGTTGGGACTGCTGTTGGGACTGCTGTTGGGACTGCTTTATGGAGGCTCTAGCAGTTTGTGGGCACCGTTTGTCAGCGTTATAGTGCAATTCATGTATTGTTTAGTGTTGTGTTGTGTAGTGGCTTTGCTGGCATGCATCCCACTTTTTTATTTATTTGCCCCACCAAGATTTACATGCTAAAATCGCCACTGCAGGTGTCACATGATGGATTAAACATGTTTGGAGAATTTGACATAGTGGTTCCCCAACTTGACTTCTTTGACACATGCTATACATCATGAGAAAAATGCAGCTTAAAGACATTCACCTTTGGATAAAAGTGTCCTACATCAGTCTACAAGGTTTTCATTGTAATCCATTAGGGAGTCACATGATGACTGGGACCCTATGAATAAACCTGCTATTCAACATGTTTGGCTTGCAGTATGTTTGGCTTAGAGTCTTGCATAGGCAGTTATCTGGCTGCTGTGGTGATGGTAGTAATACTGGAGGATGTCCTGGGTAAACCCCAGGATGTAGACCACAGTAATCTAGCTGCTGTGGTGATGGTAGTAATACTGGAGGATGTCCTGGGTAAACCCCAGGATGTAGACCACAGTTATCTAGCTGCTGTGGTGATGGTAGTAATACTGGAGGATGTCCTGGGTAAACCCCAGGATGTAGACCACAGTTATCTAGCTGCTGTGGTGATGGTAGTAATAATGGAGGATGTCCTGGGTAAACCCCAGGATGTAGACCACAGTTATCTAGCTGCTGTGGTGATGGTAGTAATACTGGAGGATGTCCTGGGTAAACCCCAGGATGTAGACCACAGTTATCTAGCTGCTGTGGTGATGGTAGTAATACTGGAGGATGTCCTGGGTAAACCCCAGGATGTAGACCACAGTTATCTAGCTGCTGTGGTGATGGTAGTAATACTGGAGGATGTCCTGGGTAAACCCCAGGATGTAGACCACAGTTATCTAGCTGCTGTGGTGATGGTAGTAATACTGGAGGATGTCCTGGGTAAACCCCAGGATGTAGACCACAGTTATCTAGCTGCTGTGGTGATGGTAGTAATACTGGAGGATGTCCTGGGTAAACCCCAGGATGTAGACCACAGTTATCTAGCTGCTGTGGTGATGGTAGTAATACTGGAGGATGTCCTGGGTAAACCCCAGGATGTAGACCACAGTTATCTAGCTGATGTGGTGATGGTAGTAATACTGGAGGATGTCCTGGGTAAACCCCAGGATGTAGACCACAGTTATCTAGCTGCTGTGGTGATGGTAGTAATACTGGAGGATGTCCTGGGTAAACCCCAGAATGTAGACCACAGTTATCTAGCTGCTGTGGTGATGGTAGTAATACTGGAGGATGTCCTGGGTAAACCCCAGGATGTAGACCACAGTTATCTAGCTGCTGTGGTGATGGTAGTAATACTGGAGGATGTCCTGGGTAAACCCCAGGATGTAGACCACAGTTATCTAGCTGCTGTGGTGATGGTAGTAATACTGGAGGATGTCCTGGGTAAACCCCAGGATGTAGACCACAGTTATCTAGCTGCTGTGGTGATGGTAGTAATACTGGAGGATGTCCTGGGTAAACCCCAGGATGTAGACCACAGTTATCTAGCTGCTGTGGTGATGGTAGTAATACTGGAGGATGTCCTGGGTAAACCCCAGGATGTAGACCACAGTTATCTAGCTGCTGTGGTGATGGTAGTAATACTGGAGGATGTCCTGGGTAAACCCCAGGATGTAGACCACAGTTATCTAGCTGCTGTGGTGATGGTAGTAATACTGGAGGATGTCCTGGGTAAACCCCAGGATGTAGACCACAGTTATCTAGCTGCTGTGGTGATGGTAGTAATACTGGAGGATGTCCTGGGTAAACCCCAGGATGTAGACCACAGTTATCTAGCTGCTGTGGTGATGGTAGTAATACTGGAGGATGTCCTGGGTAAACCCCAGGATGTAGACCACAGTTATCTAGCTGCTGTGGTGATGGTAGTAATACTGGAGGATGTCCTGGGTAAACCCCAGGATGTAGACCACAGTTATCTAGCTGCTGTGGTGATGGTAGTAATACTGGAGGATGTCCTGGGTAAACCCCAGGATGTAGACCACAGTTATCTAGCTGCTGTGGTGATGGTAGTAATACTGGAGGATGTCCTGGGTAAACCCCAGGATGTAGACCACAGTTATCTAGCTGCTGTGGTGATGGTAGTAATACTGGAGGATGTCCTGGGTAAACCCCAGGATGTAGACCACAGTTATCTAGCTGCTGTGGTGATGGTAGTAATACTGGAGGATGTCCTGGGTAAACCCCAGGATGTAGACCACAGTTATCTAGCTGCTGTGGTGATGGTAGTAATACTGGAGGATGTCCTGGGTAAACCCCAGGATGTAGACCACAGTTATCTAGCTGCTGTGGTGATGGTAGTAATACTGGAGGATGTCCTGGGTAAACCCCAGGATGTAGACCACAGTTATCTAGCTGCTGTGGTGATGGTAGTAATACTGGAGGATGTCCTGGGTAAACCCCAGGATGTAGACCACAGTTATCTAGCTGCTGTGGTGATGGTAGTAATACTGGAGGATGTCCTGGGTAAACCCCAGGATGTAGACCACAGTTATCTAGCTGCTGTGGTGATGGTAGTAATACTGGAGGATGTCCTGGGTAAACCCCAGGATGTAGACCACAGTTATCTAGCTGCTGTGGTGATGGTAGTAATACTGGAGGATGTCCTGGGTAAACCCCAGGATGTAGACCACAGTTATCTAGCTGCTGTGGTGATGGTAGTAATACTGGAGGATGTCCTGGGTAAACCCCAGGATGTAGACCACAGTTATCTAGCTGCTGTGGTGATGGTAGTAATACTGGAGGATGTCCTGGGTAAACCCCAGGATGTAGACTCCAGTTATCTAGCTGCTGTGGTGATGGTAGTAATACTGGAGGATGTCCTGGGTAAACCCCAGGATGTAGACCACAGTTATCTAGCTGCTGTGGTGATGGTAGTAATACTGGAGGATGTCCTGGGTAAACCCCAGGATGTAGACCACAGTTATCTAGCTGCTGTGGTGATGGTAGTAATACTGGAGGATGTCCTGGGTAAACCCCAGGATGTAGACCACAGTTATCTAGCTGCTGTGGTGATGGTAGTAATACTGGAGGATGTCCTGGGTAAACCCCAGGATGTAGACCACAGTTATCTAGCTGCTGTGGTGATGGTAGTAATACTGGAGGATGTCCTGGGTAAACCCCAGGATGTAGACCACAGTTATCTAGCTGCTGTGGTGATGGTAGTAATACTGGAGGATGTCCTGGGTAAACCCCAGGATGTAGACCACAGTTATCTAGCTGCTGTGGTGATGGTAGTAATACTGGAGGATGTCCTGGGTAAACCCCAGGATGTAGACCACAGTTATCTAGCTGCTGTGGTGATGGTAGTAATACTGGAGGATGTCCTGGGTAAACCCCAGGATGTAGACCACAGTTATCTAGCTGCTGTGGTGATGGTAGTAATACTGGAGGATGTCCTGGGTAAACCCCAGGATGTAGACCACAGTTATCTAGCTGCTGTGGTGATGGTAGTAATACTGGAGGATGTCCTGGGTAAACCCCAGGATGTAGACCACAGTTATCTAGCTGCTGTGGTGATGGTAGTAATACTGGAGGATGTCCTGGGTAAACCCCAGGATGTAGACCACAGTTATCTAGCTGCTGTGGTGATGGTAGTAATACTGGAGGATGTCCTGGGTAAACCCCAGGATGTAGACCACAGTTATCTAGCTGCTGTGGTGATGGTAGTAATACTGGAGGATGTCCTGGGTAAACCCCAGGATGTAGACCACAGTTATCTAGCTGCTGTGGTGATGGTAGTAATACTGGAGGATGTCCTGGGTAAACCCCAGGATGTAGACCACAGGATATAGAGTTAGTATATATTTTAGGCCTTATCTATTCAGATTCACCAATGTCCCCTTTCTGAGAATATGAAGACACCAACAAAAGGTTGGTTGAACCTCACAAAGCAGTCGGTCTATGAAGGAACAATATGTTTCTCTCATGATATTTTGACTATCGGGGAGGGATTCAACAGTCTTAGTCAAGGGTTTCATAAAATGTGTTTTTATTTAATCAGGTACTTTTTCACATAGTACATTAACTGTTCTCACACACACACACACACACACACACACATATACTTGTTAATATGGTTTATGAGGACAATCAGTTTATAACATGGTTTATGGGGACACACCTTTCCATGGTCCTATCAATGAAATGTAATGTTTTATGTAGAAGACACATCTGACTTCCGATTGGTTCATAGGATCATACTGAAGTAACATGTCTGTAAACACATGAGTTGATAGAATTCTCCTCACTCCTACTCTTGAGGGCGGCTGGATGGAGGGCAACTTCAACCTGAAAACAAACACATATTGTCCACATACCCTCTCAGGTTGTACAACGCATTTAACACAACAGTTGTTTGGAGCAAAATATTGACCCAACCGTTGTGTCAAATGACTTTGTATATCAGTGGTACAACCTGAGTCTGTATGGGGCCATTAAGGGGGAAATGACACTGAGTTTACAAGCTGGAATTTCAATCAAATTGAGATGTATAAAGTCCCACATGATACAGCAGCTATGCATCAGCACACTGAACCCTCAACCTCTGACCCCTGATTGAGAGAAGAACCCAACAGTCTGCCTCAAGTTTGACCATCATCTCCTCCAGTCTGACAACAGGAACTTCCTACCACAACCAATCATCACAACCTCTGAAAGAAAAACACGCCCCTCACACAAACTCAGACCCGTCAGAGCAAGAACTGAACGATGTCCAAGATCATCCCTCCCCTACATGACTCAAATACTGAACGATGTCAAAGATCATCCATCCCCTACATGACTCAATTACTGAACAATGTCCAAGATCATCCATCCCCTACATGACTCAATTACTGAACGATGTCCAAGATCATCCATCCCCTACATGACTCAATTACTGAACGATGTCCAAGATCATCCATCCCCTACATGACTCAATTACTGAACGATGTCAAAGATCATCCATCCCCTACATGACTCAATTACTGAACGATGTCCAAGATCATCCATCCCCTACATGACTCAATTACTGAACGATGTCCAAGATCATCCATCCCCTACATGACTCAATTACTGAACGATGTCCAAGATCATCCATCCCCTACATGACTCAATTACTGAACAATGTCCAAGATCATCCATCCCCTACATGACTCAATTACTGAACGATGTCCAAGATCATCCATCCCCTACATGACTCAATTACTGAACGATGTCCAAGATCATCCATCCCCTACATGACTCAATTACTGAACGATGTCCAAGATCATCCATCCCCTACATGACTCAATTACTGAACGATGTCAAAGATCATCCATCCCCTACATGACTCAATTACTGAACGATGTCCCAAGATCATCCATCCCCTACATGACTCAATTACTGAACGATGTCCAAGATCATCCATCCCCTACATGACTCAATTACTGAACGATGTCCAAGATCATCCATCCCCTACATGGCTCAATTACTGAACGATGTTCCAAGATCATCCATCCCCTACATGACTCAATTACTGAACGATGTCCAAGATCATCCATCCCCTACATGACTCAATTACTGAACAATGTCAAAGATCATCCATCCCCTACATGACTCAATTACTGAACGATGTCCAAGATCATCCATCCCCTACATGACTCAATTACTGAACGATGTCCAAGATCATCCATCCCCTACATGACTCAATTACTGAACGATGTCCAAGATCATCCATCCCCTACATGACTCAATTATTGAACGATTGTCCCCAAGATCATCCATCCCCTACATGACTCAATTACTGAACGATGTCCAAGATCATTTGTATTATATTATATGATAATATATTATATCCATAGGCTACACTCAGTATAGTGTTAATGATGACTTTCAGCTAATTATCTTCAGTCTGGTGCCTAGTGAATACGACTCAGGTCTCTATGGAA
>NW_028165976.1:0-41907 GCF_964263955.1 Coregonus lavaretus | reverse complement strand
AAATCAACTGTGATATAATGAGATAAAAATCAACTGTGATATAATGAGATAAAAATCAACTGTGATATAATGAGATAAAAATCAACTGTGATATAATGCGATAAAAATCTACTGTGATATAATGAGATAAAAATCAAAGCATACACTTTTGACACTGGCGATGTAATACTCAGCTAAATCTGTTGCTCTCTGCCACCATCAAAAGTTGTTTGATTTAACGGGTACATTAACACAACTGATTTAGTGGGTATATTAACACAACTGAACGGTAGAAAAAGCCATATCTCAGACTGCCCATCTTAATATTTTCTTTTTATTGGCCACTCTGAGAGAATGGCTTTTTCTTTGCAACTCTGCCTAGAAGGTCAGCATCCCGGAGTCGCCTCTTCACTGTTGATGTTGAGACTGGTGTTTTGGGGGTACTATTTAATTAAGTTGCCAGTTGAGTACACTAACACAACTGATATAGTGGGTACACTAACACAACTGATTTAGTGGGTACATTAATACAACTGATTTAGTGGGTATATTAACACAACTGATTTAATGGGTACATTAACACAACTGATTTAGTGGGTATATTAACACAACTGATTTAATGGGTACATTAATACAACTGATTTAGTGGTATATTAACACAACTGATTTAGTGAGCCCAGTGGTCCAAGAGCCCAGTGGTCTCCATCATTGGGAAATTGAAAAAAATTGGAACCACCCATACTCTGCCTAGAGCTGGTCGTTCGACTAAAACTGAGCAAACCGAGCAAGAAGGACCTTAGTCAGGGAGATGCCCAAGAACCCAATGACCACTCTGACAGAACCACAGACTTCAGTTGCTAAAATGGGAGAACCTGCCGGAAAGACAACAGTCTCCACAGCACTTCACCAATCTGGGCATTATGGGAGAGTGGCCAGATGGAAGCCATTCCTGAGAAAAAGACACATGACAGCACACCTAGAGTTAGCAAAAAGGTAGGTGAAAGACTGAGATTATAAAGCAAAAGATTCTGTCGTCTGATGAGTCAAAAATTGAACACTTTGGCCTGAATTCAAAGACCTATGTCTGAAGAAAACCAGGCCCAGTTCTTCACCCGTCTAACACCGTCTGTCCTCGGTTGCACCACTCACTACCGAGTTCCAAACTGCCTCTGGAAGCAACGTCAGCACTAGAAGCTATATGAAATGGGTTTCCTTGGCCGATTAGCCACACACAAGCCTAAGATCACCATGCGCAATGCCAAGCGTCGTCTGGAGTGGTTTAAAGCTTGCCGCCATTGGACTCTTGAGCAGTAGAAACGCCTTCTCTGGAGTGATGAACACGCTTCACCATCTGGCAGTCCGACGGACGAATCTGGGTTTGGTGGATGCCAGGAGAATGCCAGGAGAACGCTACCTGCCCGAATGCATAGTGCCAACTGTAAAGTGTGGTGGCGGCGGAATAATGGTCTGGGGCTGTTTTTCATGGTTTCGGACTAGGCCCCTTAGTTCCAGTGTATGGAAATCTTAACGCTACAGCATACAATGATATTCTAGACAATTCTGTGCTTCTAACTTTGTGGTAACAGTTGGGGAAGGCCCTTTCATGTTTCAACATGACAATGCCCCCGTGCACAAAGCGAGGTCCATACAGAAATGGTTCATCGAGATCTGTGTGGAAGAAATTGACTGGCCTGCACAGAGCCCTGACCTCAACCCCATTGAACACTTTTGGGATAAATTGGAACACCGACCGCGAGTCAGGCCTAATCGCCCAACAACAGTTCCCGACCTCACTAATGCTCTTGTGGATGAATGGAAGCAAGTCCCCCGTAGCGATGTTCCAACATCTAGTGGAAAGCCTTCCCAGAAGAGTGGAGGCTGTTATAGCAGCAAAGGGGGGGACCAACTCCATATTAATGCCCAAGCTTTTGGAATGAGATGTTCGACGAGCAGGTGTCCACATACTTTTGATCATGTAGCGTTTGTAAATGAGATATTTCTGTATTTCATTTTCAATAAATGTGCTAACCCTTTCTAAAAGCGTCTTTCTCTCTGTGTCTCTCAGCTGTAGGCAGGCAGGTGTGTGGAAACAGGCTTAATTAAATACTATTTTTTTCTATCAATGCACGGTTAAATACAAAGTATCAATCTGCATCCCACTTTGCACCCTAATCCCATATATAATCAGGCCCTATGCTCCCTGGTCAAAAGTAGTGCACTAAGTAGGGAACAGGGTGGCATTTGGGATGCATTTTCAGATTAGCCTTTCAACAGTAATGAAACAGCCTAAGGTCATCATTTTAAGTAGTCTCATCCTGATGATGTCATTTGATGCGGCGCACAATTGGCCCAGCGTTGTCCAGGGTAAGGGAGGGAATGGCCGGCAGGGGATGTAGCTCAGTTGGTAGAGCATGGCGTTTGCAACGCCAGGGTTGTGGGTTCGATAAAATAATGTATGTGCTAACTGTAAGTCGCTCTGGATAAGAGCGTCTGCTAAATGACTAAAATGTAAATGATGATGTAATGTAAAATGTAAATTTGGTGGGAGCATTTTAAATACCAATACCAAGTGATAATACTATGATCAGTGTCATTTAAATGAACACGCCTCAGTATACAGATAGGGTCATTTACTGGGTTGAGTTAGATTAGAACTCATATGAACGCCGTTCGCCTTTTGACTCTTACAAAGTTGTGGTAAAGTATGCCTAGGCTTGCAAACCTTTTAATGCTGACCACCTTCAAGAGATGCTGATGCTATAGGAGAGAAATATAGTTTTTTTTTTTCTCTTTTCATTTGAGGGTTTTTGATTCAATGGGGAATGTGATTTGAGCTGAGAAGGAAACGGAGAGAGATATGACAGGCTGAGAGGACCAAGAGAGCGATATGACAGGCCGAGAGGACCAAGAGAGCGATATGACAGGCTGAGAGGACCAAGAGAGCGATATGACAGGCCGAGAGGACCAAGAGAGCGATATGACAGGCTGAGAGGACCAAGAGAGCGATATGACAGGCTGAGAGGACCAAGAGAGAGAGATATGACAGGCTGAGAGGACCAAGAGAGCGATATGACAGGCTGAGAGGACCAAGAGAGCGATATGACAGGCTGAGAGGACCAAGAGAGCGATATGACAGGCTGAGAGGACCAAGAGAGCGATATGACAGGCCGAGAGGACCAAGAGAGCGATATGACAGGCTGAGAGGACCAAGAGAGCGATATGACAGGCTGAGAGGACCAAGAGAGAGAGATATGACAGGCTGAGAGGACCAAGAGAGTGATATGACAGGCTGAGAGGACCAAGAGAGTGATATGACAGGCTGAGAGGACCAAGAGAGAGAGATATGACAGGCTGAGAGGACCAAGAGAGTGATATGACAGGCTGAGAGGACCAAGAGAGAGCGATATGACAGGCTGAGAGGACCAAGAGAGCGATATGACAGGCTGAGAGGACCAAGAGAGCGATATGACAGGCTGAGAGGACCAAGAGAGAGAGATATGACAGGCTGAGAGGACCAAGAGAGTGATATGACAGGCTGAGAGGACCAAGAGAGCGATATGACAGGCCGAGAGGACCAAGAGAGCGATATGACAGGCTGAGAGGACCAAGAGAGCAATATGACAGGCTGAGAGAACCAAGAGAGAGAGATATGACAGGCTGAGAGGACCAAGAGAGCGATATGACAGGCTGAGAGGACCAAGAGAGCGATATGACAGGCCGAGAGGACCAAGAGAGCGATATGACAGGCTGAGAGGACCAAGAGAGCGATATGACAGGCTGAGAGGACCAAGAGAGAGAGATATGACAGGCTGAGAGGACCAAGAGAGTGATATGACAGGCTGAGAGGACCAAGAGAGAGAGATATGACAGGCTGAGAGGACCAAGAGAGTGATATGACAGGCTGAGAGGACCAAGAGAGAGAGATATGACAGGCTGAGAGGACCAAGAGAGTGATATGACAGGCTGAGAGGACCAAGAGAGAGAGATATGACAGGCTGAGAGGACCAAGAGAGTGATATGACAGGCTGAGAGGACCAAGAGAGAGCGATATGACAGGCTGAGAGGACCAAGAGAGCGATATGACAGGCTGAGAGGACCAAGAGAGCGATATGACAGGCTGAGAGGACCAAGAGAGCGATATGACAGGCTGAGAGGACCAAGAGAGAGAGATATGACAGGCTGAGAGGACCAAGAGAGTGATATGACAGGCTGAGAGGACCAAGAGAGAGCGATATGACAGGCTGAGAGGACCAAGAGAGCGATATAACAGGCTGAGAGGACCAAGAGAGAGAGATATGACAGGCCGAGAGGACCAAGAGAGAGAGATATGACAGGCCGAGAGGACCAAGAGAGAGAGATATGACAGGCTGAGAGGACCAAGAGAGAGAGGTATGACAGGCTGAGAGGACCAAGAGAGAGAGATATGACAGGCTGAGAGGACCAAGAGAGAGCGATATGACAGGCTGAGAGGACCAAGAGAGAGAGTATTTTGTAGGTTTGGACGTGATGTGAGAGAGACAGACTCAGTCTCAGTCCAGAGTTTCCATTATCTCTGGTTTCAAATTGGTGAGCAGTGGTTGTCGACTGATATGAAGCACTAACCCATTGTGTCAATTTGGAATGAGGTTGTTAGCTGACCCAGTATGTGTGTGTGTGTGGGAGTTTGGAGTGAGATTGTTAACTGATTCAATATTCAGTCTGAGGTTCCATGCTCCACTGAATCTCCATGCAATCCAGTCCTGTGGCTCTCCAGAAATTAGGGAGTGAGTGAGTGTGCATTCATTTGATAGGTTTAATCTCTATTCAAAGAGTAGGCATCCAGACCTGGGTTCAAATACAATTAGTCGTCATCCTAAACACTCTTAACTGAGCCTGCCAGGTGGGCAAGGTTTGCACTTTTGGGACTAACCCATTGGTTCCGTTGAGTCAGGCAAGCTCCATCAAGAGCAGCTAAAGTATTTGAAAGAAAACAAATACTATTTGAACCCAGGTCTGTGTATTCCTTCCTGGAGGAGTGATCCAGTGGAAGCGGTGGAGTTAACCAGATAGTACGAGCACTACTTAAAAAAAAAAAAAATGAAACATATCGCGAGCTACAATTTCAATTAATTTTTATATAGATTTCAAATAAGCACATTCCTCTCTTCTCCTCTACCTTGCAACTCTTCTCCGGGTCCTTGGTGTACAAGATATGTGTTTTCTGTCAATATAACTGGTAAAACAATGGTTAATAAACAATTCTAAGGGGATTTTGTATTTTCATGATTTTTTTCCCAGTTTTTTACTAACAATATTACAATTAATCATAGAGAAACTATGGATGTTTTGAGTCCATGTCAATGCTTAAATCACATCAGAAGAAGCTTTTTAAGTCCGAGTGTATTTCCCCTTTAACTGTGCATCTAGCGAGAGAGGAATGTGTCAGTCTATCCATCTTTCTGCTGGTAGGACTCCCGCTGCAGAACATGTCATGGCGGAGTTTTCAAAAACAATCGCCACCCAATTGATACAAATAATCATGATCTCTTTCTGTCAGGTAAGCATAGCTTGCAGTTAACATTGAATTGAGAAGGTTTTTGGGGAAAATCTTTGTCTACCCACAAGATTATCATTAGCATCGCTAACTATCTACATGCAGAGTGATAGACAAACCCACGCACCAAACAGACAGACGGGCAATATTGCTGGAAATTAATTGGCAGATATTGTGGATAGTGGCATTAATTGGAAAGTAACCGAGAGCTTTATGTTTATGACAGTTTGCGATGGAACACGTTTAAAAAATGCATCTACTTTCAGATTAGACCGGAGAGCTGCTCATAGGTGGGCTGGTATCTACTGGTAGCTGGGAACTACCTGTTGGAGACCCCGAGTATCTCTAACCAGCATAACTACAGTCTAACCCAGTGGAAGGGGGGTAGTTAGTATCCCTAACCAGCAGAACTACAGTCTAACCCAGTGGAGGGGGGGTAGTTAGTATCTCTAACCAGCAGAACTACAGTCTAACCCAGTGGAAGGGGGCTAGTTAGTATCTCTAACCAGCAGAACTACAGTCTAACCCAGTGGAAGGGGGGTAGTTAGTATCCCTAACCAGCAGAACTACAGTCTAACCCAGTGGAAGGGGGGTAGTTAGTATCTCTAACCAGCAGAACTACAGCCTACATTACCAGCTAAAATATTGTAATTAGATTAGATACTTTTGAAAAACTAGATGATGACTTCTTGGATTACTTTTAAATTCAGAAAGGATGTTTGTGAAAAAGTACATGATGTCAAGTTTAAGTTTGTTCCACCCGAGAGAGTCTGACCTCAGAGACCACTACGATGACACACCAAATGATGACCACCAATCAGAGACCACTATGATGACACACCAAATGATGACCACCAATCAGAGACCACTATGATGACACACCAAATGATGACCACCAGTCAGAGACCACTATGATGACACACCAAATGTGTTTGATGGATCCTTTGTCTTCTTCTAATGCCTCTTAAGGGGAAAGTAATCTAAAAGTAACTGAAAGCAATCAGATTACATTACTGAGTTTGGGTCATCCAAAAGTTACGTTACTGATTACAATTATGGACAAGTAACTAGTAACTGTAACGGATTACATTTAGAAAGTAACATACCCTGGTTGTGTGTGTGTGTGTGTGTGTGTGTGTGTGTGTGTCCTCATAGTTGTTTGTGTGAATGTGTGTGCGTAGGTTCGTGCATGTGTCAGAGTTCAATCATATTAATTTCTGTGACTCTGCAGTACAGCAGTGCCATCCTGACGATGGGGAGACACAGTATGAATAGAGAGCAGTACAGATCTGCTCTCTGGTCATTAGCAATGAGTTAAATAGCAGCAGGTATCGCCTGCTGAACACCAGTACTTAGACTGGTTGTGTGTTCCAAATGGCACCCTATTCCCTGTAGTGAACTATGGGTCTTGATTAAAAGTAGTGCGCTGTACGTTGTCATTTGAGACGCAGACCGGGAAACTACAGTGAGGGGAAAAAAGTATTTGATCCCCTGCTGATTTTGTATGTTTGCCCACTGACAAAGAAATGATCAGTCTATAATTTTAATGGTAGGTTTATTTGAACAGTGAGAGACAGAATAACAACAAAAAAATCAAGAAAGACGCATGTCAAAATATTTATAAATTGATTTGCATTTTAATGAGGGAAATAAGTATTTGACCCCCTCTCAATCAGATAGATTTCTGGCTCCCAGGTGTCTTTTATACAGGTAACGAGCTGAGATTAGGAGCACACTCTTAAAGGGAGTGCTCCTAATCTCAGCTTGTTACCTGTATAAAAGACACCTGTCCACAGAAGCAATCAATCAATCAGATTCCAAACTATCCACCATGGCCAAGAACAAAGAGCTCTCCAAGGATGTCAGGGACAAGATTGTAGACCTACACAAGGCTGGAATGGGCTACAAGACCATCGCCAAGCAGCTTGGTGAGAAGGTGACAACAGTTGGTGCGATTATTCACAAATGGAAGAAACACAAAAGAACTGTCAATCTCCCTCGGCCTGGGGCTCCATGCAAGATCTCACCTCGTGGAGTTGCAATGATCATGAGAACAGTGAAGAATCAGCCCAGAACTACACGGGAGGATCTTGTCAATGATCTCAAGGCAGCTGGGACCATAGTCACCAAGAAAACAGGTAACACACTACTCCGTGAAGGACTGAAATCCTGCAGCGCCCGCAAGGTCCCCCTGCTCAAGAAAACACATATACATACCTGTCTGAAGTTTGCCAATGAACATATGAATGATTCAGAGGAGAGCTGGGTGAAAGTGTTGTGGTCAGATGAGACCAAAATGGAGCTCTTTGGCATCAACTCAACTCGCCGTGTTTGGAGGAGGAGGAATGCTGCCTATGACCCCAAGAACACCATCTCCACCGTCGAACATGGAGGTGGAAACATTATGCTTTGGGGGTGTTTTTCTGCTAAGGGGACAGGACAACGTCACCGCATCAAAGGGACGATAGACGGGGCCATGTACCGTCAAATCTTGGGTGAGAACCTCCTTCCCTCAGCCAGGGCATTTAAAATGTGTCGTGGATGGGTATTCTAGCATGACAATGACCCAAAACACACGACCAAGGCAACAAAGGAGTGGCTCATGAAGAAGCACATTAAGGTCCTGGAGTGGCCTAGCCAGTCTCCAGAACTTTAATCCCATAGAAAATCTGTGGAGGGAGCTGAAGGTTCGAGTTGCCAAACGTCAGCCTCGAAACCTTAATGACTTGGAGAAGATCTGCAAAGAGGAGTGGGACAAAATCCCTCCTGAGATGTGTACAAACCTGGTGGCCAACTACAAGAAACGTAGGGGTTTTGCAACAAGGGTTTTGCCACCAAGTACTAAGTCATGTTTTGCAGAGGGGTCAAATACTTATTTCCCTCATTAAAATGCAAATCAATTTATAACATTTTTGACATGCATTTTTCTGGATTTTTCTGTTGTTATTCTGTCTCTCACTGTTCAAATAAACCTACAATTAAAATTATAGACTGATCATTTCTTTGTCAGTGGGCAAACGTACAAAATCAGCAGGGGATCAAATACTTTTTCCCCTCACTGTATCATGGGGTTTGATGTGAACTATAGCTGAGGAAACACAACAAAAATACTATTTTACTGCTTCTAGTGCAACTTGAAATGCAGTTAGAATAAGATAAATAGAAAGTTGAAAGTTGAAAGTTGAAAGGTTTTTTCTACTCTTTGTCTCTTTGAAACATTTTTTGGTGCTTCAGTGATTCAGACAGCCTTTGTTTTGCAGAACGAGAGCTCAATGTTCTCTCCTCTCCTACTCTCCTGTCCTCTCCTCACGATATATTCTGTAACATTGCTTCTTTCTTTTGTAAAGGCTATACTGTATATAATGCTGAGTATTTTGTGTAGTAGAATACATAATTTTTTTCTCACACCGGTGTTAGTACAGCCTGCTTTGACCTTTAAATGATTCCATACATTACCGTGAAAATCCCCGGAACAACACTGCGATCTGATCCTGTCCTGCTGCGTAGCCGAGCTATGTTGTTAGAGCTGTGTACGTGGAGGATATCGCTGCTTGTAACGGCTTGATACACACAGCAGTGACCCCAACAAAACACAGGCAATTTCCTCACAGTGAACTCCAGACCACCTCTCAAAACACACTATGTGCATCCCAAATGGCACCCTATTCCCTATATAGTGCACTATAGGGCCCATAACTCTGTTCTAAAGTAGTGAACTACAGTATATAGGAAATAGGGTGTCATTTGGGATGCAGACAGTTTCTCACAAAAATAGCCTTTGACAGTGCAATCTGAGCCATTTAAACGAGAGTGCCATTTGACGTGGTACTGAATGTGTATAATCTGGAATATTCTCTGTCCCAGTGAACTAATGAAACATTCCTGTTCGGGGATCTGGGAAGAATAAAGGCTGCAAATGGGATAATTCTCAGACGAGGGTTTTAGTTTGTTTTCTGTTACAGTAATGAACATTGGCCTGGGAATGACAATAGGATATTATTGTTATTTTATTTCACCTTTATTTAACCAGGTAAACCAGTTGAGAACAAGTTCTCATTTACAACTGCGACCTGGCCAAGATAAACCAAAGCAGTTGTCACGTTCGTCAGGGAGAGACCAATGCGCAGCGTTGAAGGTGAACATATTTAATTAATTAATGATCACACGATCAAAACAACAGACGATAACGTGATGTCTACGGTTTTACACAAACCAAACTAGAACAAAATCCCACAAACCCGAATGAAAAACAGACAGTTTAAATATGGCTCCCAATCAGAGACAACCCACGACAGCTGACACTCGTTGCCTCTGATTGGGAGTCACTCTGGCCAACATAGAAATAAACACCCATAGAAACAAAACCCATAGATCTACACACCCTGGCTCAACATAACAGTGTCCCCAGAGCCAGGGCGTGACAGTACCCCCCCCCCTAAAGGCGCGGACTCCGACCGCGTCAACCAAAACCCACAGGGGAGGGACCGGGTGGGCACTCCGCCTAGGCGGCGGATCCGGCTCCGGACCTGATCCCCGCTCCCTCTCCAACCCCCCAAAGTACCCCTGGTCCGGTCTGGCCCCGCTGGCCGGAGCTGGACTGCACACTGGTGGAGCGGATTGCTCTAGCTCCGGCGTGAAGCATCTGACCGGTGCCGGACCAGCCACCGGTGGAACAGGCACGGGCCGTGCCGGACTGACGACGCACACCACTGGCTTGGTGTGGGGAGCAGGAGCGGGCCGAGCCGGGCTGTCGAAGCGCACCCCTGACTTGGTGCGGGGAGCAGGAACGGGCCGAGCCGGGCTGTCGAAGCGCACCCCTGACTTGGTGCGGGGAGCATGAACGGGCCGAGCCGGGCTGACGAAGCGCACCACTGACTTGGTGCGGGGAGCAGGAACGGGCCGAGCCGGGCTGTCGAAGCGCACCCCTGACTTGGTGCGGGGAGCAGGAATGGGCCGGACTGGGCTGGCGACGCGCACCGTAGACTTGGTGCGAGTGGCAGGAACAGGCCGGACCGTACTGGGAACACACACCACTGGCCCTACGTGGGGATCAGGAACAGGCCGGACCGGACTGGCAACACACGCCAGTACCTCTCGCCGTGCCTCTACATCCTCCCTCCCCCTGGTGACCAGTGACTCCCGTAACCTGGCGGCCTCCTGCTGCCCCGTCGTCCACGGCGTTAGCCCCCCCCTAAAAAATGTATGGGCTTCTCCCCTACCCGTGGACCAGGTCTCCATGTACCTTGCCAGCCTTTCGCCCTTCTGCCACAAGGTCAAGCCCTTCTCTTCCTCACTCGGCTTGACCCAGTTGAGGAGGCGAAGGAGATCTGTTAGGGATCTCCCTGGCGATGGCTCCTGGACACGCTGCTTGGTCACATCTTGGTGGGATTTTCTGTCACGTTCGTCAGGGAGAGACCAATGCGCAGCGTTGAAGGTGAACATATTTAATTAATTAATGATCACACGATCAAAACAACAGACGATAACGTGATGTCTACGGTTTTACACAAACCAAACTAGAACAAAATCCCACAAACCCGAATGAAAAACAGACAGTTTAAATATGGCTCCCAATCAGAGACAACCCACGACAGCTGACACTCGTTGCCTCTGATTGGGAGTCACTCTGGCCAACATAGAAATAAACACCCATAGAAACAAAACCCATAGATCTACACACCCTGGCTCAACATAACAGTGTCCCCAGAGCCAGGGCGTGACAGCAGTGCGATAAAAACAACAACACAGAGTTACATATGGGGTAAAACAAAACATAAAGTCAAAAATACAACAGAAAATATATATACAGTGTGTGCAAATGTAGTAAATTATGGAGGTAAGGCAATAAATAGGCCAAAATGCAAAAATAGTTGCAATTTCGTAATTAACACTGGAATGATAGATGTGCAAAAGATGATGTGCAAATAGAGATACTGGGGTGCAAATTAGCAAAATTATCTACACAGCCTTGCAACATTATTCAGACCCCTTGGATTTCTTCAAATGTTATTGTTACAAAGTGGGATTCAAATGGATTTAATTGTAAATCTTTTGTCAACAATTTTCGCAAAATACAAAAATAAATTTAAAAAATAGATAAATAACTAAAATATATGAGTTGCATAAGTATTCAGCCCCTTTGTTAATGAAAGAGGACATATAACATCACTAAATTCAGATTACAACAATTCCTATTAACATTTTATACAATATAAAGTTATTGTTTTTATTCTGGGCAATAGACAGATATCAGATCACTCCCAGACCTTGTTATCTAATTGGAAGATTTCTCTGATGTTGATCTAATATAAGACCTAAATTATTTAAATGTTCACATATATTATAATTGTATTATATATTTATGATATAAACATCGAGTATCACTGGATATATATAATAATATATTACGATAAAGATACTAGTCCTAACTAGATACATAAAACAAATCCCTATAATAAAGAGGAGAGTTTACATTAGAGCTATTGTTTATACCTAGACAAATCAAATCACTGAACCCTAAATATGATAGTGGTACCCTAAAGATGATAGTGGTACCCTAAAGATGATATGGTACCCTAAAGATGATATGGTACCCTAAAGATGATATGGTACCCTAAAGATGATAGTGGTACCCTAAAGATGATAGTGGTACCCTAAAGATGATATGGTACCCTAAAGATGATATGGTACCCTAAAGATGATAATGGTACCCTAAAGATTAACTCTAAATATGATAGTGGTACCCTAAAGATTAACTCTAAATATGATAGTGGTACCCTAAAGATGATAATGGTACCCTAAAGATTAACTCTAAATATGATAGTGGTACCCTAAAGATTAACTCTAAATATGATAGTGGTACCCTAAAGATGATAGTGGTACCCTAAAGATGATAGTGGTACCCTAAAGATGATAGTGGTACCCTAAAGATGATAGTGGTACCCTAAAGATGATATGGTACCCTAAAGATGATATTGGTACCCTAAAGATTAACTCTAAATATGATAGTGGTACCCTAAAGATGAACCCTAAATATGATAGTGGTACCCTAAAGATTAACCCTAAATATGATAGTGGTACCCTAAAGATTAACTCTAAATATGATAGTGCTACCCTAAAGATGAACCCTAAATATGATATTGGTACCCTAAAGATGAACCCTAAATATGATAGTGGTACCCTAAAGATTAACCCTAAATATGATAGTGGTACCCTAAAGATGATATTGGTACCCTAAAGATTAACTCTAAATATGATAGTGGTACCCTAAAGATGAACCCTAAATATGATAGTGGTACCCTAAAGATTAACCCTAAATATGATATGGTACCCTAAAGATGATATTGGTACCCTAAAGATTAACTCTAAATATGATAGTGGTACCCTAAAGATGAACCCTAAATATGATAGTGGTACCCTAAAGATTAACCCTAAATATGATAGTGGTACCCTAAAGATTAACTCTAAATATGATAGTGCTACCCTAAAGATGAACCCTAAATATGATAGTGGTACCCTAAAGATGAACCCTAAATATGATAGTGGTACCCTAAAGATTAAGCCTAAATATGATAGTGGTACCCTAAAGATTAACTCTAAATATGATAGTGGTACCCTAAAGATTAACCCTAAATATGATAGTGCTACCCTAAAGATGAACCCTAAATATGATAGTGGTACCCTAAAGATTAACTCTAAATATGATAGTGGTACCCTAAAGATTAACCCTAAATATGATAGTGGTACCCTAAAGATTAACCCTAAATATGATAGTGGTACCCTAAAGATTATCTCTAAATATGATAGTGGTACCCTAAAGATGAACTCTAAATATGATAGTGGTACCCTAAAGATTAACCCTAAATATGATAGTGGTACCCTAAAGATTAACCCTAAATATGATAGTGGTACCCTAAAGATGAACCCTAAATATGATAGTGGTACCCTAAAGATTAACTCTAAATATGATAGTGGTACCCTAAAGATTAACCCTAAATATGATAGTGGTACCCTAAAGATTAACCCTAAATATGATAGTGGTACCCTAAAGATGAACCCTAAATATGATAGTGGTACCCTAAAGATTAACTCTAAATATGATAGTGGTACCCTAAAGATTAACCCTAAATATGATAGTGGTACCCTAAAGATTAACCCTAAATATGATAGTGGTACCCTAAAGATGAACCCTAAATATGATAGTGGTACCCTAAAGATTAACCCTAAATATGATAGTGGTACCCTAAAGATGAACCCTAAATATGATAGTGGTACCCTAAAGATTAACTCTAAATATGATAGTGGTACCCTAAAGATTAACCCTAAATATGATAGTGGTACCCTAAAGATTAACCCTAAATATGATAGTGGTACCCAAAAAGATTAACTCTAAATATGATAGTGCTACCCTAAAGATTATATGATACCCTACAGATGATATGGTACCCTAAATATTAACCCTAAATATGATAGTGGTACCCAAAAAGATTAACTCTAAATATGATAGTGCTACCATAAAGATTATATGATACCCTACAGATGATAATAGTCTACTATAATAAAGAAGAGAGTTGACATTAGAGCCATTGATTATAAATAGACACTTGCATTGAATCACTACACTCTAAAGTTGATGGTGGATATGGAAGCTATGGCACCCAAGCTAGAATGACAAACAGACACAACTGATTGATCAATGATAGAACATCTGTTTCCTGCTTCACTAATCAAATGTCCTTCTGTCACCAAGTAGAAGAGCCCAGTACCCCTAGGTTTAGTCCCAAGTAGAAGAGCCCAGTAGCCCTAGTTTCAGTCCCAAATGGCACCCTATTCCCTATTTAGTGCACTACTTTTTTTTTACCAGTGTCGTATAGAGGCCAAGGACTCAGAGGCACAATACGTCTCTGCATCACATCTGAGGACTGAGGAAGTCATATGTTCTATACAGACTATAAAGATGGAAGAGGAATCAGAGGCATCATTGATCAGTCAACAGGAAGCTGCTCTGTTCTATCTGACCCTTGACCCCCTTTCATAGGAGTCATTCTCCAGGTGGGAAGACAGAGTACACACACACACACACACACACACACACACACACACACACACACACACACACACACACACAGGGTCCTCCTGGTTGTTGTTGTGTACTGTGTGGGTTCAGATCTCAGGGCTCTATACATCTCTCTGATGTGTTGTAACCCAGCGTGTGTGTTTGTGGTGTGTGTGTAGTGTGTGTGCATGGGTGAGTGTGTGTGGATGTTTGTGTGTTCTCTGAGTTGCTCTGACTGGCGGCGGGGAGGAGTGATGGGGAGGTGTCTGTATCTCTGAACCTGTATTGATGTTGCAGCCTGGTCCAGACCAGACACAGCTGTGTCAATATTGAGGCCAGTGGAAGCCAGACTGCTGAGCCCCAAGACACCAGCCTCCAGCCAGATCACAGGATCGCATATACACCCTGCAACGACCCCTCTCTGTTGGTTTGATATCCACAGAGAATGGTTTGACAAATATGTTTGACCATCAACCTCAGCCTGTCTCTGTCTGTTCTCTGTCTCTTCCCTCTCTCTCTTCCCCACCTCTCTCTCTCTCTCTTCCCCACTTCTCTCTCCCTCTCCCGCTCCCATCTCTATCGCTCTCTCTCTCTTCCCCACATCTCTCTCCCTCTCCCCCTCCCCTCTCTCTCTCTCTTCCCCACATCTCTCTCCCTCTCCCCCTCCCCTCTCTCTCTCTCTTCCCCACATCTCTCTCCCTCTCCCCCTCCCCTCTCTCTCTCTCTTCCCCACTTCTCTCTTCCTCTCCCCCTCCCCCATATCTCTCTTCCCCACCTCTCTCTCCCCCTCCCCACCTCTCTCTCCCCCTCCCCACCTCTCTCTCCCTCTCCCCACCGCTCTCTCCCTCCCCTCTCTCTCTCTCTCTGAGAGATTTAAGATGATCCCTCACACACTGTAGATATTGCACTTTGATGGAGACTCAATTTCATCCTTGTCCTTGACCTGAGATGAGCCTCAGAATCAATGATGGAAATGTATTTAATGTGAAACGGGGAAAAAATTAACTTGGCCTGATGAAGGGTGTTGATACTGTGGTTTCACAGAGTTCGTGTCCCAAATGGCACCATGTTCCCTATATGGTGCACTACTTTCAACCAGAGCCAATAGGAGAATAGGGTGCCATTTGGGACACAGACAACTCTTCTGAATGTAAGAGGAGGAGAGTAACAGCAGCAGAAGCAGCAGGTTGCTTTAGCACAAATTAAAACAGGAAGCTGTGTTTCTGTTTATCCCCGTGGCCATCCTTCAGATTTAGAAAGCCGTGATCACCACCCTGTTGCTTGGGTTTGGCCAGACGATTTGGCTGACGCTGTTAGCTTCGAGACAGAGAGTCCAAGCACACGGGTCTGAGGGGTCTCAGAGCGTCTGTAGACAGACCCACACATAGGACGTCACCATCATCACCGTCTCGCCAAAACAACACTGGACTGGACTCCCCAAAGCAAAGGGAGGGGAGGTCTGCAGATCCACACTGAAACACCATCACCGTCCAAGACAACCAAGAAAACACTGAACTCCCCAAAGCACAGGGAAGGAATTATTATATATTTCTTCATGGATGAATACTGCATTTCTTTAGAAACAGCAGAATGAACCAGCTCCCGGCCAGGGAGAGTCCAGACGGGTCTGAGAGATCCTGAGTCTGCAGGAATCACCACTGTCTCACAAGGAACAGCAGTGGACTGAATCATCACTGTCTCACAAGGAACAGCAGTGGACTGAATCATCACTGTCTCACAAGGAACAGCAGTGGACTGAATCATCACTGTCTCACAAGGAACAGCAGTGGACTGAATCATCACTGTCTCACCAGGAACAGCAGTGGACTGAATCATCACTGTCTCGCCAGGAACATTAGTGGACTGAATCCCCAAAGCAAAGCCACATCAACATAACAAAACAGGCTTCTCTAAGCCACATCAGCATAATAAAACAGGCTTCTCTAAGCCACATCAACATAACAAAACAGGCTTCTCTAAGCCACATCAGCACAATAAAACAGGCTTCTCTAAGCCACATCAACATAACAAAACAGGCTTCTCTAAGCCACATCAACATAACAAAACAGGCTTCTCTAAGCCACATCAGCATAACAAAACAGGCTTCTCTAAGCCACATCAGCATAACAAAACAGGCTTCTCTAAACCACATCAACATAACAAAACAGGCTTCTCTAAGCCACATCAGCATAACAAAACAGGCTTCTCTAAGCCACATCAACATAATAAAACACAGGTCTATATTTGATTCACAGTCTGTCAGACTCAGACTCTCCCCTTTCTCCTGTGCTGTCTGTCGTCAAGGATGAAGCCTGTACTACAAGACCATGGTGCTACTACAAGACCATGGTGCTTGCCTACGGAGCTGTGAGGGGAACGGCACCTCCTTACCTTCAGGCTCTGATCAGACACTACACCCAAACGAGGGCACCACCTCTGGCCTGCTAGCCCCCCTACCTCTACGGAAGCACAGTTCCCGCTCAGCCCAGTCAAAGCTATTCGCTGCTCTGGCACCCCAATGGTGGATCAAGCTCCCCCACGACGCCAGGACAGCGGAGTCACTGACCACCTTCCGGAGACACTTGAAACCCCACCTCTTTAAGGAATACCTGGAATAGTATAATAGTAATCCTTCTACCCCCCCCCCCCCCCCCCTTTACTACCACTGTCTTTTGTCTAAACTAACACCTGACTTATTTCACCTGCTAGCACTGACTTGTTTAAAGAAATGTACTTATTGTGATCGAGATGTAGTTGTCCCTGATTGCACTGACTTTGCTCACAGCTGCTTGTTTGAAGAAGTGTACTTAATGTGATCAAGATGTGGTTGTCCCACTGGGTATCCTAAGTTGAATGCACCAATTTCTAAGTCACTCTGGATAAGAGCGTCTGCTAAATGACTTAAATGTAAATTATAATGATTCAGGAGCATTTGACTGGCTAATAGGCCCTTCTAGAGTCCCAGTCATTAGAGAGCGTCTAGGGCTTGCATCTCAAATGGCACCCTATTCCCTATATAGTGCACTGCTTTTGACCAGGGCCCATTAGACTCTGGTCATAAGTAGTGCACTGTGTAGGGAATAGGGTGGCATTTCAGACGCAAGCCTTGGAGTCTTGATGTCTAGGAGAAGCCTCTCATAGTGGTAATGATGATCAGACAGAGATAGCTGGTTTTAGTTGATGAATAGCGAAGGACACAAACTACAAACTACAAACACTTTACTTGACACAAAGCATCACAATAACCATGTTATAATATGGTCATAACAGCTGACATAACTTGTCATAACCATGTTATGACATGGTCATAACAGCTGACATAACTTGTCATAACCATGTCATAATATGGTCATAACAGCGGACATAACTTGTCATAACCATGTCATAATATGGTCATAACAACTGACATAACTTGTCATAACCATGTTATAATATGGTCATAACAGCTGACATAACTTGTCATAACCATGTCATAATATGGTCATAACAGCTGACATAACTTGTCATAACCATGTTATGATATGGTCATAACAGCTGACATAACTTGTCATAACCATGTTATGATATGGTCATAACACATATATTTAGACATATATTGCGTTATTTTATGGCTAGTTATGACACCTATATACAGTGCCTTCGGAAAGTATTCAGACCCCTTCACGTTTCCACATTTTGTTATGTTACAGCCTTATTCTAAAAATGGACTAAATAAAATAAATTCCTCAGCAGTCTACGCACAATACCTCCATAATGACGAAGCAAAAACAGGTTTTTAGAAATGTTTGCAAATGTATACAAAATAAAAAACTAAAATACCTTATTTACATAGGTATTCAGACTCTTTGCTATCAGACTCGAAATTGAGCTCAGGTTTATCCTGTTTCCATTGATCATTTGTGAGATGTTTCTACAACTTGATTGGAGTCCACCTGTGGTAAATTCAATTGATTGGACATGATTTGTAAAAGGCACACACCTGTCTATATAAGGTCCCACAGTTGACAGTGCATGTCAGAGCAAAAACCAAGCCATGAGGTCGAAGGAAATGTCCGTAGAGCTCCGAGACAGGATTGTGTCGAGGCACAGATCTGGGGAAGGGTACTAAAATATTTCTGCAGCATTGAAGATCCCATAGCACACAGTGGCCTCCATCATTCTTAAATGGAAGAAGTTTGGATCCACCAAGACGCTTCCCAGAGCTGGCCGCCCGGCCAAACTGAGCAATCGGGGCAGAAGGGCCTTGGTTAGGGAGGTGACCAAGAACCCGATGGTCACTCTGACAGAGCTCTAGAGTTCCTCTGTGGAGATGGGAGAACCTTCCAGAAGGACAACCATCTCTGCAGCACTCCACCAATCAGGACTTTATGGTAGAGTGGCCAGACAGAAGCCACTCCTCAGTAAAAGGCACATGACATCCCGCTTGACAGTTTGTCAAAAAGCACCTAAAGACTCTCAGACCATGAGAAACAAGATTCTCTGGTCTGATGAAACCAAAATTGAACTCTTTGGCCTGAACGCCAAGCATCACGTCTGGAAGAAATCTGGCACCATCCCTACTGTGAAGCATTGTGGTGGCAGCATCATACTGTGGGGATGTTTTTCAGTGGCATGGACTGGGAGACTAGTCAGGATCGAGGCAAAGATGAACGGAGCAAACTACAGAGAGATCCTTGATAGAAACCTGCTCCAGAGTGCTCAGGACCTCAGACTGGGGTGAAGGTTCACCTTCCAACAGGACAACGACCCTAAGTACACAGCCAAGACAACTCAGCAGTGGCTTCGGGACAAGTCTCTGAATGTCCTTGAGTAGCCCAGCCAGAGCCCAGACTTGAACCCGATCGAACATCTCTGGAAAGAACTGAAAATAGCTGTGCAGCAACGCTCCCCATCCAACCTGACAGAGCTTGAGAGGTTCTGCAGAGAAGAATGGGAGAAACTCCCCAAATACAGGTATGCCAAGCTTGTAGCTTCATACCCAAGAATACTTGAGGCTGTAATCGCTGCCAAAGGTGCTTCAACAAAGTACTAAGTAAAGGGTCTGAATACTTATGTAAATGTCATATTTTATTTTTTATTAATTAGCAAAAGATTATATAAACCAGTTTTTGCTTTGTCATAATGGGGTATTGTGTGTAGATTGATGAGGGGAAAAAACAATTGAATCAATTTTAGAATCAGGCTGTAACGTAACAAAATGTGGAAAAAATCAAGGGGTCTGAATACTTTCTGAAGGCACTGTATGAGTGTCAAAACCCACAAAACCTCACAAGGCAAAACATTCCATTACACCATAGTCTACTTGTCAACAGTATGTTTGTGTTATATTGTTTTGAAATTGACCATATTAAATTATCATTGTAATTGTGCACCACATTGACGTCGGACATGCACCTCCCCCAATGCTCTGTTGCTGATGACTGGGATGAATGCAGGAGCAGATTTCAGGAGCAGGACAAGACACCCTCTTTTAGACTGATGACTGACATAAGGGCATGTTCGTGATAGGCCTATCTGGCTCATATGAATATGATGGTCATAATGCTTCTTGACAGTGTCATAAAGTATGACAAGTTATGTCTGCTGCTATGACATATTATGACATGGTTATTATGATGCTTTGTGTCAAGTAAAGTGTTACCCAAATGGCACCCCTATTGCTGAAATATGAATAGGGAATATCTAGGGAATATCTAGGGAATATCTAGGGAATATCTAGGGAATATCTAGGGAATATCTAGAGAATATCTAGAGAATATCTAGGGAATATCAAGGGAATATCTAGGGAATATCTAGGGAATATCTAGGGAATATGATGCCATTTGGGATGAACATCAAGGTTGTTTTCATGCGACCATCTAGTGGGGAACCATGTTACAAACCAGAAAAGGAAGTCATTGAGTTTTGAATCAGTTCAGACAGACAGTTCTTCCTGACTCAATTGCCCGTATCCAACAGTGAACCTTGAAGGAATGAGAACACATCATCACACTAGTTGAAGGTGACATCAGTGCCCTATATGCTCAGCCACCAGTGAAGGACTGCCTCCCAAATGGCACCCTATTCCCTCTATAGTGCACTACTTTTGACCATGGTCCACAGGAATCCGGTCAAAAGTAGTGTACTATGTAGGGAATACGGTGTAATTTGGGACACAGGCAAGGTGTCCATTGACATTATAATAACGACAATGTCATTTTAGATTATAATACTTTAGGAAGATAATGGTACGTCTAGTTCCCTGATCCCTTCATAGGTATAATTATTTTGGAGATATTGTCTCCGTCCCAAATGGCACCCTATTCCCTATATAGTACGCTACTTTTGACCAGGGCCCATAAGGCTATGGTCAAAACTAGTGCACTATGTGGGGGATAGGGTGGCATTTGAGATGCAATCATTTTGGTGGAGATATACTCAGCTCGCTCAGACGCGCGTGAATTAGAGGTGCTTTGCTACCAAGGTCCGCTTGATGCTTTCTGCCTTATTATACAGATCTCCTTGAGAGATAGATTGAGGCTTGATAGAATATTTATAACTTCAGATTCATCTTTTACCGACTCCCACTATTCCCTATACAGTGCACTACTTTTGACCAGCCCTGTGTAATAAACAGGGAATAGGGTGCCATTTGGAACACCCTAAGATAAAGTGAGAGGAGGAGAGAAGCTCCGGATTCGCTAATAACCTTCTACGGCTACTGAACAGCTACAGCAATGTAAACTCACTGGTAGAATGATAATCTCCCGAGTGGCGCAGTGGTCTAAGGCACTGCATCGCAGTGCCATCGCTCTGTCGTAGCCAGCCGTGACCGGGAGACCCATGGGGCGGCGCACAATTGGCCCAGGATAGGGGAGGGAATGGCCGGCAGGGATGTAGCTCAGTTGGTAGAGCATGGTGTTTGAAATGCCAGGGTTGTGGGTTCAATTCCCACGGGGGGGGGGCCAGTATGAAAAAAATAATGTATGCACTCACTAACTGTAAGTAGCTCTGGATAAGAGTGTCTGCTAAATGACTAAAATGTAAAATAATCATTCAAAGGCACTGAAGGTCACTTCTCATTTTGACAGAGAGACACATCAGGATTACAGATGGTCAAAAGGGCCTGGTCAAAAGGGCCTGGTCAAAAGTAGACAGGGCCCCATTTTGGGACACATCCCAGCTGTGTGAGCCGAGGAATACGTCCTGCCCAATCACAGACAGGCACTTAGCGTCAACAGTAGCTATCTATCTGACATGACGAAAGATAACGTTACAGGAGAAAGTCAGGTACAGTTAGTTGAAGTTGTTATTATAGGGCTGAGAAACAGCGCTTAGAAATAGAGAAATACTTAGGCATCAATGTCAAAGTGACATCAAGATACTTTCTGTCACATTAAGTTACGATTGCTGGTATGGAGTTTCTGTACTGCCCTTTCCATGTGAGCAGGCATCCTCCTCCAATTCTGCTTCCGTTAAATGTCAAATGTACTTTGCTCGTATCCCAAATGGCACGCTAAAAACCTACGTATATAGTGCGCTACTTATGAACAGAGCCCAGAGTACTGCACTGTACAGGCGATATGGTGCCATTTGGGGGACGCAGACCTTTTAAAGAAGACAAGGACAGTCTGCTAAACGGTTCTGCTAAATGTCATAACAATTATTATTCCTCCGGTAGCTAACCTGTCTGCTGTTACTCATCACAGCTTGAAATTTGAACCTAAGACATGTTAATTAGTAATTTATCTCTTCTAATTAGTGACAGAATTAATACCCCTAACAACAACAATACAATAACCTTAAAAGACGTGCTCATTGGAAATATTCACATTGAACCAGGAATTAAAGTGATATCTACAATACCAGAGTACAGACTTGGAAAATACTAATGACAACTGATGTCACTGTAAGTCTCTCTGGATAAGAGCGTCTACTAAATGACTAAAATGTAAAAGGTAAAATATCAGTGATATCAGAGAACACCTGTCTCTCCCCTCGCTTCCTTCATATAGCCCAGCCTGCCATGAATTGATCATTAGCACCGCTTTGTATTTTGATTTTGGTAAACATGTCGAATAAGAACCATTCATCCTTAAACAGTACAGCCACAAGTTAACACTATCAGAACCCGAGACTCCAGCAAAGAAATGTGCTTTTCATTTATCAGACTTTCATTTATCTGCATGTCCAGACCTTATATTTAGCCTCACAATGAAGTGTTTTATTTTCAGGATAACCAGAGCTACAACGAAGAACCCACAACGATTTGACACAAAAAGTTCCAATCATCAGTTTTATTTACAAATGTGAATAAGAAAAAAAAAGTTAGCCAAAGAAGAAACTTGATAAAAATGAATTTATATGAATGCTGTAAGTGCAGATATTGTTTGCTTACTGGAAAATGAATATCCTACTTGTTAGTGACAACTGTGTGGAGTTTTGAGTTTGTAACAGCAACTATGTGAGTTTATGTAGCTCAGTTGGTAGAGCATGGCGCTTGCAACGCCAGGGTTGTGGGTTCGATTCCCACGGGGGGCCAGTAAAAAAAAAAAGTATGCACTCACTAACTGTAAGTCGCTAAAATGTAAAATTACAGTATTATAGACACTATGTCCTGGGATTTCCTAGTATGTTCTACGTAGAAGAACCCCATACCTTCTAACGAGTAGCTTGTGAGTGTCACGGAGCAAAACATGGAACATATACGTGTTGGTAAGAGTCTCAGCTTTTAATAGATAGCTTTTAATAGTTTATAGCTCAAACCATTCGGGACCTACAGACATTTTCGTAAAACGACCAGGACCAGGGCCCTTTCGGGTCGGCCCTTTTTGGGTTCCGCCGTTGTCTCACAAACCCTGGTCTAGGCCAGACCCATCAATCACATATTACAGCCTATGTGTTGTGATAATTGCGTTGTTTGCTCTATAAAATGTTACTTCATATGCCTTGCCACCGTGATATACTGTATAGGCGTAAGGCCGAGACAATAAAAAGACACAGTGGCAGAATAAATTCAACCACACCTTTGTTTCATCACAAAACTGGAGAGCAACATATGTCTAATGAAGTCCACAAAGCATGTTGCATGTAACAAACAGTCACATGACCTACAGCATGGTCAAGCAAGATAATTTTTCCAACATTTTCGGACTACTAAATAACAATTGATTTAGAACCATGGAGAGTTACCGCAAGTCACAAAGACAACAGGAGCTGCATCCAATATTCCAGCACCATTATAGTGCCTTGCAAAAGTATTCATCCCCTTTGGCGTTTTTCCTATTTTGTTGCATAACAACCTGTAATTAAATTGATTTTTATTTGGATTTCATGTAATGGACATACACAAAATAGTCCAAATTGGTGAAGGGAAATAAAAAAAATAACTTGTTTAAAAGAATTCAAAAAAATAAATAATGGAAAAGTGGTGCGTGCATATGTATTCACCCCCTTTGCTATGAAGCCCCTAAATAAGATCTGGTGCAACCAATTACCATCAGAAGTCACATAATTAGTTAAATCAAGTCCACCTGTGTGCAATCGAAGTGTCACATGATCTGTCACATGATCTCAGTATATATACACCTGTTCTGAAAGGCCCCAGAGTCTGCAACACCACTAAGAAAGGGGCACCACCAAGCAAGCGGCACCATGAAGACCAAGGAGCTCTCCAAACAGGTCAGGGACAACGTTTTGGAGAAGTACAGATCAGGGTTGGGTTAAAAAAAAATATCCAAAACTTTGAACATCCCACGGAGCATCATTAAATCCATTATTAAAAAATTGAAAGAATATGACACCACAACAAACCTGCCAAGAGAGGGCCTCCCACCAAAACTCACGGACCAGGCAAGGAGGGCATTAATCAGAGAGGCAACAAAGACACCAAAGGTAACCCTGAAGCCGTACACTCCACAGAGCTGGGCTTTACGGAAGAGTGGCCAGAAAAAAAGGCCAACACGTTTGGGGTTCGCCAAAAGGCATGTGGGAGACTCCCGAAACATATGGAAGAAGGTACTCTGGTCAGATGAGACTACAATTGAGCTTTTTGGCCATCAAGGAAAACGCTATGTCTGGCGCAAGCCCAACACCTCTCATCACCCCGAGAACACCATCCTGCTGTGGGGATGTTTTTCATCGGCAGGGACTGGGAAACTGGTCAGAATTGAATAAATTATGGATGGCGCTAAATATAGGGAAATTCTTGAGGGAAACCTGTTTCATTCTTCCAGAGATTTGAGACTGGGACGGAGCTTCACCTTCCAGCAGGACAATGACCCTAAGCATACTGCTAAAGCAACACTTGAGTGATTTAAGGGGAAACATTTAAATGTCTTGGAATGGCCTAGTCAAAGCCCAGACCCAATCCAATGGAGAATCTGTGGTATGACTTAAAGATTGCTGCACACCAGCGGAACCCATCCAACTTGAAGGAGCTGGAGCAGTTTAGTCTTGAAGAATGGGCAAAAATCCCAGTGGCTAGATGTGCCAAGCTTATAGAGACATACCCCAAGAGACTTACATTTACATTTTAGTCATTTAGCAGACGCTCTTATCCAGAGCATACATTTTTTATTAATTATTTTAAACTGGCCCCCCGTGGGAAATGAACCCACAACCCTGGCGTTACAAGCGTCATGCTCTACCAACTGAGCTACACGGGGACTTGCAGCTGTAATTGCTGCAAAAGGTGGCTCTACAAAGTATTGACTTTGGGGGGGGGTGAATAGTTATGCACGCTCAAGTTTTCAGTTTTTTTGTCATATTTCTTGTTTGTTTCACAATAAAAAATATTTTGCATCTTCAAAGTGGTAGGCATGTTGTGTAAATCAAATGATACAACCCCCCCCCCAAAAAAAAAATCTATTTTAATTCCAGGTTGTAAGGCAACAAAATAGGAAAAATGCCAAGGGGGGTGAATACTTTCGCAAGCCACTGTAACTTCAACATCATCAAATCACCTATGCTTACTCTAATAGATCCCTTTCCAGTACACAAAAGATTGACTTCAGGCACAGATGCGCGGGTCTCTTGGCGTGAGTAAGAAAGCTTCAACATAGCCTAGATTTACATATTTTATTACTTCTAAACAAAAATCACTTTTGGGGGTTCTCATACGCTTACAATGGTGTTTTGATTCTTGCTTGAACAGTCGCTAAGATTATATTTGGTTGTGGTCTTTGCAAAATAACTATTTTGGATGCAGCAGTTGTTAGGTAGAATGCTAATGCTCATTGATATAGTTATAGGCTGTAGCAAAAGCTAGCCAAATATACATTTTACTGGTTGAAGTTGAAGTGTTTTTTTAAGTATAATGCAGTTGATTTGCGATGATGACACAGACATTACATTAAGCAGGACATTCATACAAGCCTTAACATCCAATTATAATCCAAAAGTGCTGTGAAATGCACTCATAAGCAACATGTAAATAGAGGCCTTTTTTGCTAACGTTATATAAGAACTCCCCTGCGCTCATCGCCTCGTGCACTGGTATGTCAACAACCCACTGTGAGGAGAGGAGGAGGTCGTCGGGTAAGCTTGGCTTTATACATAGTTTGGGCTTTGTCGAGTAAAGCTTAAACTATGTATTTAGATTGTAGTTAGGTATTGTAGGTAGTTATCGTGGGTTGTTGTATGTAATTATTGTAGGTTAGTATTGTATTCGGCTGAGCCCGGTGAAAAAAACGAAGCTAGCTAGCTAACCCACTACCTGGACTAGCTGGCGGGTAGCTACTGGCAACTATTAGCAACTGTGGATAGTTGTTTCACGCCTGAGAGTGCCTGTAATTACGCCAGCTGGCTGCCTACAATAATTACATACAATAATGCCTACCATTCAGCTGTTTTCTAACCTCATTGTCTGAACCGTTAACGTTAGGTAGTAAGTGGATACTGTGCTTGAAATTTAGCTAGCTTGTTGCTACCTGGATAGCTACTAGTAAACAATAGCTGGAACGACCTAGCGAACAGACGCGAACTGGCTGAGTCAATTCAGTAGCTAGCTTTGCACTTGGATAGCTAACAGTAGCTGCTAGGGGTAAGTCATAACCTACACTTGTGTTTTGTTTTTACATATTGGTAGCCAGAGTCGTTCAAGGAATTCGGGACATGGGTGACTAGTTAACGTTAGCTTGGCTCTCTCTGTGTGTTCGTGCCGTGAAAGGAGGGGTTTCTTCTTTGTCTGAAAGCAATGGCTAGCTAGTATGCTAACTATTCTAGCTAACTAACTGGCTGAATAAGTTGACGACGGACTCGCTCAAGCTGTCGGGAATAACCCACAACGTTAGACACAGACACGAACGATCTGCTTGGCGTGTTGACACACTGGTGGTTTGTTGTGGCCGAGTATTGGTGCTAAACCGTGTTGTTGGAGTCCGGCATGCTAGCTGGCTGTGGCGTCTTATGACTAGGTGCCCTGGACGATTTTCACGGAAGAATACTGTACCAAGTTAGCTAGCTGAATAAACTAAGTTAGTCTATTCCTAGAAAACATTGAACCGCTGTAGTTTACAACAATTATAGTTTCTGAGGTGGAAGTTGGGAGAGTTATATTTGGGTGTTGTGGTGAGGGAGGCCCCGCTCTCTCCTTTCCCAGATGCTTAGTTCATTTCATTCTGATCTCCTTTGCATTATTGTAGCCATTTTCGGTAGCCTGTCAACTATGCCTATGTCTATCCCTGTTCTCTCCTCTCCGCACAGGCTATACAAACGCCTCACACCGCGTGGCTGCTGCCTCTCTAACCTGGTGGTCCCTGCACGCACCACCCACGTGGAGTTCCAGGTCTCAGGCAGCCTCTGGAACTGCCGTTCTGCTGCCAACAAGGCAGAGTTCATCTCAGCCTATGCTACCCTCCAGTCCCTCTACTTCTTGGCGCTGACGGAAACATGGATTACCACTTTTCTCTCTCGCTCTCCTCCAACACTACTCACTCTGCCCCTACTCAGATGGTAATTCCCGCCGTCGCAACCTTCGCTCTCTCTCTCCCGCTACTCTCTCCTCTTCCATCCTATCATCTCTTCCCTCTGCTCAATCCTTCTCCCTCCAATCTTCTGATTCTGCCTCCTCAACCCTCCTCTCCTCCCTTTCTGCATCCTTTGACTCTCTATGTCCCCTATCCTCCCGGTCGGCTCGGTCCTCCCCTCCAGCTCCGTGGCTTGATGACTCATTGCGAGCTCACAGAACAGGGCTTCGGGCAGCCGAGCGGAAATGGAGGAAAACTAGACTCCCTGCGGACCTGGCATCTTTTCACTCCCTCCTCTCTAAATTTTCTTCATCTGTTTCTGCTGCTAAGGCCACTTTCTACCACTCTAAATTCCAAGCATCTGCCTCTAACCCTAGGAAGCTCTTTGCCACCTTCTCCTCCCTGCTGAATCCTCCTCCCCCTCCCCCCTCCTCCCTCTCTGTGGATGACTTCGTCAACCATTTTAAAAAGAAGACGACATCCGATCCTCGTTTGTTAAGTCAAATGACACTGCTGGTCCGGCTCACACTGCCCTACCCTATGCTTTGACTTCTTTCTCCCCTCTATCTCCAGATAAAATCTTGCGACTTGTGAAGGCCGGCCTCCCAACAACCTGCCCGCTTGACCATATCCCCTCCTCTCTTCTCCAGACCATCTCCGGTGACCTTCTCCTTTACCTCACCTCGCTGATCAACTCGTCCTTGACCGCTGGCTATGTCCCTTCCATCTTCAAGAGAGCGAGAGTTGCACCCCTTCTCAAAAAACCAACACTCAATCCCTCTGATGTCAACAACTACAGACCAGTATCCCTTCTTTCTTTTCTCTCCAAAACTATTGAGCGTGCCGTCTTTAGCCAACTCTCTTGCTATCTCTCTCAGAATGACCTTCTTGATCCAAACCAGTCAGGTTTCAAGACTGGTCATTCAACTGAGACTGCTCTTCTCTGTGTCACAGAGGCTCTCCACACTGCTAAAGCTAACTCTCTCTCCTCTGCTCTTGTCCTTCTAGACCTGTCTGCTGCCTTTGATACTGTGAACCATCAGATCCTCCTCTCCACCCTCTCAGAGTTAAGCATCTCCGGCGCGGCTCACTCTTGGATTGCGTCCTACCTGACCGGTCGCGCCTACCAAGTGGCGTGACGATAAGCTGTCTCCGCATCATGTGCTCTCACCACTGGCGTCCCCCAGGGCTCAGTTCTAGGCCCTCTCCTATTCTCGCTATACACCAAGTCACTTGGCTCTGTCATATCCTCACATGGCCTCTCCTATCATTGCTACGCAGACGACACACAACTAATCTTCTCCTTTCCCCCTTCTGATAACCAGGTGGCGAATCGCATCTCTGCATGTCTGGCAGACATATCAGTATGGATGACGGATCACCACCTCAAGCTGAACCTTGGCAAGACGGAGCTGCTTTTCCTCCCGGGGGAGGACAGCCCGTTCCATGATCTCGCCATCACGGTTGACAACTCCGTTGTGTCCTCCTCCCAGAGTGCGAAGAGCCTTGGCGTGACCCTGGACAACACCCTGTCGTTCTCCGCTAACATCAAGGCGGTGACCCGATCCTGTACGTTCATGCTCTACAACATTCGGAGAGTACGACCCTGCTTTACACAGGAAGCGGCACAGGTCCTAATCCAGGCACTTGTCATCTCCCGTCTGGATTACTGCAACTCGCTGTTGGCTGGGCTCCCTGCCTGTGCCATTAAACTCCTACAATTCATCCAGAATGCCGCAGCCCGTCTGGTGTTCAACCTTCCCAAGTTCTCTCACGTCACCCCGCTCCTCCGCACACTCCACTGGCTTCCAGTTGAAGCTCGCATCTGCTACAAGACCATGGTGCTTGCCTACGGAGCTGTGAGGGGAACGGCACCAGTCCCTACACCCAAACGAGGGCATTGCGTTCATCCACCTCTGGCCTGCTGGCTCCCCTACCTCTGCGGAAGCACAGTTCCCGCTCAGCCCAGTCAAAACTGTTCGCTGCTCTGGCACCCCAATGGTGGAACAAGCTCCCTCACGACGCCAGGACAGCGGAGTCACTCACCACCTTCCGGAGACATTTGAAACCCCACCTCTTTAAGGAATACCTGGGATAGGATAAAGTAATCCTTCAATCCCCCCCCCCCCCCCCCCCCAAAAAAAAAAAATGGCTATAAGGTGAATGCACCAATTTGTAAGTCGCTCTGGATAAGAGCGTCTGCTAAATGACGTAAATGTAAATGTGCGACAATGTTTGCATACACAGAAAGGGGTCTATACAGTGACAACTAAAAGATACCAAAAAGAACTTAGTGAAATCAACGTAAGCTAAATATTATGTGGCTCTCCGTGGTACTGTCTGCATGGGTGCGTGCATGTAGAAAAAACATGTTGAGTCACTCACCCCATGTTGAAACACCAACGCCATCCTCCTCTTTCATGTTGCCGAAACTGTCTATCACTCTGTCATACAGTACACGCTTTTAGTTTTTTGTTGTCCCAGGCTACCTAGCTAAAATGCTTGCTCGCTAGCCTAACTTCCTTTCATTGGCAATGATGAGCTAGCTAGTTGATATTAGCCTACTAGCTACATCTAGCAACATATTGAACTTACACCCTCTCAGGCCAGGGGCACAATATATGCATTTATGGTTGGTTCAGAATTGTCATTATAATCATTGGCAAGTACGGATAATGAAGTAAAACCACAAGTCCAAATCCCTATCTCCATCCCCATGGCCAATTTAGGAAAGGGACCATTTTTGCTAGCTAGCTAGCCACCGGAGGACAATGACACAACCAGATGCAACATTTAACGTTTTTTCAATCAATGGCGTTAGGCTTTTCATGTGATTGGTGTGAAGCAAAATCCAAACTGGCTTCCCTTGACACTTTTTTTTTTAATGTGCCAGGACCATTCACATTTGAGCTCACTCAGTTTAGCTCAATGCTGATTGGCTATTATTTTATAATTACTCTACTGTTACTACAAGGGAGGCCAAATGCTTACTGGCTTCCCTTGCATTCAATGCTATGGGCGGCAACAATGTCATACTCTTTTTGACCAGACACCATCAGATAAATGGGCACAACATACTGAGACAGAGGGGGCGCTGTTTCGCTTGCTCGGATGCTATGGTGAGATACATTTAGCATCTTGCAAATTGAAGGAAAATTATGAAACACAGCGAGAATTAAGATGAATTATTTTCTATGTTTTCTTCTTTGTCGATTTTTTGGGGGGAAGCCTGGCTTCCCTTGGCATCCATGAATACATGCCACTGATCCAATGTTACAACCCAGAAGTCTGTAGCTGAGAGACATGTTGGCTGGGTGGAGTTGGGGGAATGTGATGGGAGGTTTGGGCCCCCTTTTTTTCAAATTATCACTTAAACTCAGTATGTATTTCTTACTGTTGTTTTTTCTTTTGAGTGGCAGCCTACGGGTACATTTTTATAAACATATACATTGAAATGGATAATGTACCTTTAACCCTCCCCCTCCCCCAACCCCCAACAAAACATGACAAAACAAATAAAAACGTGGTCAATTTTTTTTAAATAAAAGACATGTTGGAATCCGCAGCAGTGGTTTTAACTTAACCCTGGTTTAGAGGGACAGACAGCACATCAGTTTGAACCTGTATATTCTAATGACTGCATCCACTGCTTTATAGTGCTCTAACTATAGGGCTCTGGTCAAAAGTAGTGCATTATATAGCGAATAGGGTACCATTTGGTACACATGGATAGACTTCCTGTTCCTACCAAAAGGCGGACATGATACCACAGCTCTGAAGTAATTTATGCTACATATGTTTATTGCTACAGAGGAGCTCTGCCTGCCTCCTCTCCTCTGGGCTGCTGATTCATTTATTTATGTTTGGATAAGACCATGTGTCCCCAGCCCTATTAATATTGCTCTTTGCAAAATAAGTTATATTTTGGCAAATTGAATATCCACCCTTTTAATAAGTCCAAGTTTCCAGTATGCCATTTCTACACTATTACTAATCTATTACTCCACTATTACTCCACTATTACTACACTATTACTACACAATTACTAATCTATTTCTACACGATTACTAATCTATTACTACACAATTACTACACAATTACTACACTATTACTACACTATTACTACACTATTACTAATATATTACTACACTATTACTACACTATTACTAATCTATTACTAATCTATTACTAATATATTACTAATCTATTACTAATCTATTACTACACTATTACTACACTATTACTACACTATTACTAATCTATTACTACACTATTACTACACCATTACTACTCTATTAATCCATTATTACTACACAATTACTACTCTATTACTACACCATTACTACTCTATTACTACATGTTATAATTATATCCTCCTGATTCCTGCTTACAAGCAAAAACTAAAGCAGGAAGCACCAGTGACTCGGTCAAAAAAAAAAGTGGTCAGATGACGCAGATGCTAAGCTACAGGACTGTTTTGCTAGCACAGACTGGAATATGTTCCGGGATTCTTCTGATAGCATTGAGGAGTACAACACATCAATCACTGGCTTCATCAATAAGTTCATCGATGACGTCGTCCCCACAGTGATCGTACGTACATACCCCAACCAGAAGCCATGGATTACAGGCAACATCCGCACTGAGCTAAAGGGTAGAGCTGCCACTTTCAAGGAGCGGACTCTAACCCGGACACTTATAAGAAATCCCGATATGCCCTCCGCGCGAACCATCAAACAGGCAAAGAGTCAATACAGGACTAAGATTGAATCGTACTACACCGGCTCTGACGCTTGTCGGATGTGGCAGGGCTTGAAAATTATTACAGACTACATTTTTACATTTTAGTCATTTAGCAGACGCTCTTATCCAGAGCGACTTACAGTTAGTGAGTGCATACATTTTCATACTGGCCCCCCGTGGGAAACGAACCCACAACCCTGGCGTTGCAAGCGCCATGCACTACCAACTGAGCTACACGGGGCCCTCTTCCATCAATCCTATTAGCCAATTTTCAATCATTGGATAATAAATTGGACAACCTAAGACTAAGGTTATCCTACCAACGGGACATTAAAAACTGTAATATCTTATGTTTCACCGAGTCGTGGCTGAACGACGACATGGACAACATACAGCTGGCGATATATACGCTACATCGGCAGGATAGAACGGCTGACTCCGGTAAGACAAGGGGTGGCGGTCTGTGTATATTTGTAAACAACAGCTGGTGCATAAAATCGAATACAAAGGAAGTCTCGAGGTTTTGCCACGAGCTGCCCAGTGACATAAGCCTACCAGACGAGCTAAATCACTTCTATGCTTGCCTCGAGGCAAGCAACACTGAAGCATGCATGAGAGCATCAGCTGTTCCGGATGACTATGTGATCACGCTCTCCGTAGCCGATGTGAGAAAGACCTTTAAACAGGTCAACGTTCACAAGGCCGCAGGGCCAGACGGATTACCAGGACATGTACTCCGAGCATAAGCTGACCAACTGGCAAGTGTTTTCACTGACATTTCAACCTCTCCCTGTCTGAGTCTGTAATACCACAATTTTTCAAGCAGACCACCATAGTCCCTGTTCCCAAGAACACTAAGGTAACCTGCCTAAATGACTACCAACCCATAGCGCTCACATCTGTAGACATGAAACGGATTTGAAAGGCTGGTCATGGCTCACATCAACACCATTATCCCAGAAACCCTAGACCCACTCCAATTTGCATACCGCCCCAACAGATGCACAGATTATAAAATCAAATCAAATTGTATTTGTCACATACACGTGTTTAGCAGATGTTATGGCGGGTGTAGCGAACTGCTTGTGCTTCTAGCTCCGACAGTGCAGTAATATCTAACAAGTAATATCTAACAATTTCACAACATATACCTAATACACACAAAACTAGTAAGGAATGGAATTTAATAACATTTACATATATGGACAAGCAATGACAGAGCGGCATGGACTAAGATACAGTAGAATATTATAGAATAGAATGCAGTATATACATATGAGATGAATAGTGCAAGATATGTAAACATGACTAGTGTTCCATTTCTTAAAGTGGCCAGTGATTTCAATAGGCAGCAGCAGCCTATAATGTGCTAGTGATGGCTATTTAACAGTCTGTTGGCCTTGAGATAGAAGCTGTTTTTCATTCTCTTGGTCCCAGCTTTGATGCACCTGTACTGACCTCGCCTTCTGGATGATAGCGGGGTGAACAGGCAGTGGCTCGGGTGGTTGATGTCCTTGAGGATCTTTTTGGCCTTCCTGTGACATCGGGTGCTGTATGTGTCTTGGAGGGCAGGTAGTTTGCCCCCGATAATACGTTTGGCAGACCGCACCACCCTCTGGAGAGCCCTGTGGTTGCGGGTGCTGCAGTTGCCGTACCAGGCGGTGATACAGCCCGACAGGATGCTCTCAATTGTGCATCTGTAAAAGTTTGTGAGGGTTTTAGGTTCCAAGCCAAATTTCTTTAGCCTGTCTGCGTGGGAGGACCATTTCAGTTTGTCAGTGATGTGTACGCCAAGGAACTTGAAGCTTTCCACCTTCTCCACTGCTGTCCCGTCGATGTGGATAGGGGGGTGCACCCTCCGCTGTTTCCTGAAGTCCACGATCATCTCCTTTGTTTTGTTGATGTTGAGGGAGAGGTTATTTTCCTGGCACCACACTCCAAGAGCCATTTTTACATTTACATTTTAGTCATTTAGCAGACGCTCTTATCAAGAGCGACTTACAGTTAGTGAGTGCATACATTATTTTTATTTATTTTTTCATTCTGGCCCCCCGTGGGAAACGAACCCACAACCCTGGCGTTGCAAACGCCATGCTCTACCAACTGAGCTATGCTCTACCTCCCTGTAGGTAGTCTCGTCAATTTTTGGTAATCAAGCCTGCTACTGTTGTGTCGTCTGCAAACTTGATGATTGAGTTGGAGGCGTGCTTGACCACGCAGTCATGGGTAAACTGTGAGTACAGGAGGGGGCTGAGCACGCACCCTTGTGGGGCCCCAGTGTTGAGTATCAGCGAAGTGGAGATGTTGTTTCCTACCTTCACCACCTGGGGGCGGCCCGTCAGGAAGTCCAGGACCCAGTTGCACAGGGCGGGGTTCAGACCCAGGGCCTCGAGCTTGATGATGAGCTTGTCCAGATGGGATAGGGCAGTGTGCAGTGTGATGGCGATTGCATCGTCTGTGGAACTATTTGGGCGGTAAGCAAATTGAAGTGGGTCTAGGGTGACAGGTAAGGTAGAGGTGATATCATCCTTGACTAGTCTCTCAAAGCACTTCATGATGACAGAGGTGAGTGCTACAGGGCGATAGTCATTTAGTTCAGTTACCTTTGATTTCTTGGATACAGGAACAATGGTGGCCATCTTGAAGCATGTGGGAACAGCACTGGGAAAGGGAGAGAATGAATATGTCCATAAACACACCAGCCAGCTGGTCTGCCCATGCTCTGAGGACGCGGCTAGGGATGCCGTCTGGGCCGGCAACCTTGCAGGGGTTAACATGCTTAAATGTCTTAATCACGTCGGCCACGGAGAAGGAGAGGCCACAGTCCTTGGTAGTGGGCCTCGTCAGTGGAACTGTGTTATCCTCCAAGTGGGCGAAGAAGGTGTTTAGCTTGTCTGGAAGCGAGACGTCGGTGTCGGCAAAGTGGCTGGTTTTCCTTTTGTAGTCCGTGATTGTCTGTAGACCCTGCCACATACGTCTCGTGTCTGAGCCGTTGAATTGCGACTCCACTTTGTCTCTATACTCATGTTTTGCCAGTTGAATTGCCTTGCGGAGTGAGTAGCTACACTGTTTGTATTCTGCCATATTCCCAGTCACCTTGCCATAGTTGAATGCGGTGGTTCGTGCTTTCAGATTGGCGCAAATTCTGCCATCTATCCACGGTTTCAAGTTAGGGTAGGTTTTAATAGTCACAGTGGGCACAACATCACCTATACACTTCCTGATAAACTCAGTCACCGTTTCAGTGTATTCGTCTAAATTATTTTCAGAAGCTACCCGGAACATATCCAGGTCCGCGTGATCAAAACAATCTTGAAGCATGGATTCCGATTGGTCAGACCAGCGTTGAATAGTCTTTAGCACAGGTATTTCCTGTTTGAGTTTCTGCCTATAGGAAGGGAGGAGCAAAATGGAGTTGTGGTCAGATTTGCTGAAAGGAGGGCATGGGAGGGCCTTATAACCATCCCGGAAGTTCGAATAGCAGTGGTCGAGAATTTTGGCAGCGCCAGTACAACAGTTGATATGTTGATAGAACGTCGGCAGCCTAGTCCTCCAATTAGCTTTGTTAAAATCCCCGGCTACAATAAATGCAGCCTCAGGATATGTGGTTTCCAGTTTGCATAAAGTCCAATGAAGTTCTTTGAGGGCCGTCGTGGTATCGGCTTGAGGGGGGATATACACGGCCGTGACTATAACCAAAGAAAATTATTTTGGGAGATAATACGGTCGGCATTTGATTGTGAGATATTCTAGGTCGGGTGAACAAAAGGACTCAAGTTCCTGTATGTTACTACAATTACACCATGAATCATTAATCATGAAACACACACCTCCGCCCTTCTGCTTCCCGGAGAGATATGTATTCCTGTCTGCGCGATGAACTGAGAACCCCTCTGGCTGGACCGATTTTGACAGAATATCCCAAGAGAGCCATATTTCCGTGAAACAAAGTATGTTACAGGCCTTGATGTCTCTCTGGAAAGTAATACTTGCCCGGAGTTCGTAGATCTTGTTAACCAAAGACTGAACATTAGCGAGTAGTACACTTGGAAGTGGTGGGTGGTGTGCGCGCCTCCTAAGTCGAACACCAACACCATCATTAAGTTTGCAGACGACAAAGGCCTGATCACCGACAACGACGAGACAGCCTATAGGGAGGAGGTCAGAGACCTGTCCGTGTGGTGCCAGGACAACAACCTCTCCCTCAATGTGATCAAGACAAAGGAGATGGTTGTGGACTACAGGAAAACGAAGAGGACAGAGCACGCCCCCAATCTCATCGACGGGGCTGTAGTGGAGCAGGTTGAGAGCTTCAAGTTCCTTGGTGTCCACATCACCAACAAACTATCATGGTCCAAGCACACCAAGACAGTCGTTAAGAGGGCATGACAAAACCTATTCCCCCTAAGGAGACTGAAAATATTTGGCATGGGTTCTCAGATCCTCAAAAGATTCTACAGCTGCACCATCGAGAGCATTCTGACTGGTTGCATCACTGCCTGGTATGGTAACTGCTCGGCCTCCGACCGCAAGGTACTACAGAGGGTAGTGCGTATGGCTCAGTACATCACTGGGGTCAAGCTTCCTGCCATCCAGGACCTATATACCAGGGGGTGTCAGAGGAAAGCCCTACAAATCGTCAAAGACTCCAGCCACCCTAGTCATAGACTGTTCTCTCTGCTACTGCATGGCAAGCGGTACCGGAGTGCCAAGTCTAGGTCCAAGAGGCTTCTAAACAGCTTCTACCCCCAAGCCATAAGACTTCTGAACATCTAATCAAATGGCTACCCAGACTATTTGCAATTCATATGTATAAACACCAGATGAATTTACACAAGATATATGACAACATATAATGCCATACAGTGACAACAATATTATTGTAGAATATGCAACCCTTACAGTGCTTTGGAAAGTATTCAGACCCCTTGACCTTTTCCACATTTTGGTAGGTTACAGCCTTATTCTAAATTTGATTAAATAGTTTTTTTTCCCCCTCATCCATCTACACACAATACCCCATAATGACAAAGCAAAAACAGGATTTTTTTGTTTGTTGCTAATTTATAAAAATTAAAAAACGTAAATATCAAATTTACATAAGTATTCAGACACTTTACTCAGTACTGTGTTGAAGCACCTTTGGCAGTGATTACAGCCTCACGTCTTCTTGGGTATGACGCTACAAACTTGGCACACCTGTATTTGGGGAGTTTCTCCCATTCTTCTCTGCAGAGTCTCTCAAGCTCTGTCAGATTGGATGGGGAGCGTTGCTGCACAGCTATTTTCAGGTCTCTCCAGAGATGTTCAATCTTGGTTTCATCGGACCAGAGAATCTTGTTTCTCATGGTCTGAGAGTCTTTAGGTGCCTTTTGGCAAACTCCAAGTGGGCTGTCATGTGCCTTTTACTGAGGAGTGGCTTCCGTCTGGCCACTCTACCATGAAGGCCTGATTTGGTGGAGTGCTGCAGAGATGGTTGTCCTTCTGGAAGGTTCTCCCATCTCCACAGAAGAAATCTGGAGCTCTGTCAGAGTGACCATCGGGTTCTTGGTCACCTCCCTGATCAAGGCCCTTCTCCTCCGACTGCTCAGTTTGGCCTGGAGGCCAGCTCTAGGAAGAATCTTGGTGGATCCAAACTGATGGAAGACATTTTTTGGTACCCTTCCCCAGATCTGTGCCTCGACACAATCCTGTCTCGGAGCTCTACGGACAATTCCTTCGACCTCATTGCTTGGTTTTTGCTCTGACATGCACTGTCAACTGTGGGACCTTATATAGACAGGTGTGTGTCTTTTCAAATCATGTCCAATAAATTAAATATACCACAGGTGGATTTTTTTTTTGTTGCTAACATTTCTAAAAAACAGTTTTTGCTTTGTCATTATGGGGTATTGTGTGTAGATTTCTGAGGATTTATTTTATCTAATCCATTTTAGAATAAGGCTGTAATGTAACAGAATGTGGAAAAAGTCAAGGGGTCTGAATACTTTCTGAAGGCACCTTCTGACTTTGATTGACAGGCTGTCATTTCCTAACAGTACTGTATGACATGGCCATTTTTAAATGGGGGGTGGGGGAAGAAGGATTACTTTATACAATTTCAGGTATTCCTTAAAGAGGTAGGGTTTCAAGTGTCTCCGGAAGGTGGTCAGTGACTCCATTGTCCTGGCATCGTGGGGGAGCTTGTTCCACCATTGGGGTGCTAGAGCAGCGAATAGCTTTGATTGGGCTGAGAGGGAAACTGTGCTTCCGTAGAGGTAGGGGAGCTAGCAGACCAGAGGTGGATGAACGTAGTGCCCTCGTTTGGGTGTAGGGTCTGATCAGAGCCTGAAGGTAAGGAGGTGCTGTTCCCCTCACAGCTCCGTAGGCAAGCACCATGGTCTTGTAGTAGATGCGAGCCTCAACTGGAAGCCAGTGGAGTGTGCGGAGGAGCGGGGTGACGTGAGAGAACTTGGGAAGGTTGAACACCAGACGGGCTGCAGCGTTCTGGATAAGTTGAAGGGGTTTAATGGCACAGGCAGGGAGCCCAGCCAACAGCGAGTCGCAGTAATCCAGACGGGAGATGACAAGTGTCTGCATTAGGACCTGTGCCGCTTTCTGTGTAAGGTAGGGTCGTACTCTGCGAATGTTGTAGAGCATAAAGCTGCAGGATCGGGTCACTGCTTTGATGTTAGCGGACAACGACAGGGTATTGTCCAGGGTCACGCCAAGGTTCTTTGCACTCTGGGAGGAGGACACAATGGAGTTGTCATCCGTGATGGCGAGATCATGGAGCGGGCAGTCCTTCCCCGGGAAGAAGAGCAACTCAGCTAGAGTTGGTTGTCAGCCCCAGTCCCAGCCCTGTGTAATGGTGAGAGGAGATCAGCTAGAGTTGGTTGTCAGCCCCAGCCCTGTGTAATGGTGAGAGGAGATCAGCTAGAGTTGGTTGTCAGCCCCAGCCCTGTGTAATGGTGAGAGGAGATCAGCTAGAGTTGGTTGTCAGCCCCAGCCCTGTGTAATGGTGAGGGGAGATCAGCTAGAGTTGGTTGTCAGCCCCAGTCCCAGCCCTGTGTAATGGTGAGAGGAGATCAGCTAGAGTTGGTTGTCAGCCCCAGCCCTGTGTAATGGTGAGAGGAGATCAGCTAGAGTTGGTTGTCAGCCCCAGCCCTGTGTAATGGTGAGAGGAGATCAGCTAGAGTTGGTTGTCAGCCCCAGCCCCAGCCCTGTGTAATGGTGAGGGGAGATCAGCTAGAGTTGGTTGTCAGCCCCAGCCCTGTGTAATGGTGAGAGGAGATCAGCTAGAGTTGGTTGTCAGCCCCAGCCCTGTGTAATGGTGAGGGGAGATCAGCTAGAGTTGGTTGTCAGCCCCAGCCCTGTGTAATGGTGAGGGGAGATCAGCCAGAGTTGGTTGTCAGCCCCAGCCCTGTGTAATGGTGAGAGGAGATCAGCTAGAGTTGGTTGTCAGCCCCAGCCCTGTGTAATGGTGAGAGGAGATCAGCTAGAGTTGGTTGTCAGCCCCAGCCCTGTGTAATGGTGAGGGGAGATCAGCTAGAGTTGGTTGTCAGCCCCAGCCCTGTGTAATGGTGAGAGGAGATCAGCTAGAGTTGGTTGTCAGCCCCAGCCCTGTGTAATGGTGAGGGGAGATCAGCTAGAGTTGGTTGTCAGCCCCAGCCCTGTGTAATGGTAAATGTATTTAAAATTGCCCTACTGGATCTTATTTTATGAATCATTAATAATAAATTGGTTCAATCAATCCTAATGATGTCGGCTCTCCCTCCTATTATCAGACCTGTGTCTTGGAAACTCTGTCTGGGATCAATTATTTTCTACATATTAAACATCTGTTGTGTTACATTGAGGTATTGTGTTCTAGCCTGAGGTAAAGGACCACACACACAAATGACCTCTGAACTTGACCTCTGAACTTGACCTCTGAAACAGTCAACCTTCCTCTTTTCACTACACTAACCATGTTTCCACCCAGAGTTTTTATGCGGTTAAAGTCATACAGAATTAAACTAAATCATGACAGCTGTGATGGAAACAGGTCGTTTATGTACAGTTTTATAAATACAGACAGATAATTTGTTTGTTCGGTATGGTGGGAACTTTTTGTGTCTGTAAAATGAATTACGCAAGAAATGGCGGTGGAAACGCATTTGTGCGCAAATATTGATATAATAACCATCATATCGAAGTAAACTTGGAGTCAAGCGATGACTCGGGAAACCATGCAGTTTATTAGGCTACAGATGAAATAAATGATGATGAACTTCACAGGGTGGTGAAAAGAGCTTGATGCTCCATTCCAATAAATATAGAGGATCTCATTCTCGTGACATGATGATCGATGCTTGACTGCCGTTTGACAAAATAATAACAATATTCTTGCCCTCTATCCATAATAATCTCATCATGTACCCTACCCGCACTGTATCTGCCAGCTGTAGGCTAGAGCACACATGCCAAGACCAGAGGAGGCAGATTTGCTATTTAACGCAATCGTTTTTTTTTTTGTGACAAAACTATCGGTAGAGTTGAAAATGCGATGGAAACACATTGAACTTTAGATTTTGTATTCAGTACGTGAAAGCTTAAGCGAAAAACTACACTACGTCATCACGCACTGACTTTTATCTGCAGCAAGTCAGTGTGGTGGAAACACCACTTGTGGGGTAATGCACATATTTTATTTTTTCAGATCTTAGAATGTTTGCATGAAAATCTGTCGCCAATTGAATGGAAACCTAGCTGCTGAGGGCCGGCAGGTTAATATTGAGAAGGACACGCCTCCCTCCCTGTACATTCTCCTCAAGGCCTTCGTCAGCATATGTGGGAACTCCTTCAAGACTGTTGGAAAAGCATTCCAGGTGAAGCTGGTTGAGAGAATGCCAAGAGTGTGCAAAGCTGTCATCAAGGCAAATGGTGGCTATTTGAAGAATCTCAAATATATTTTGATTTTGTTTAACACTTTTTTTGGTTACTGCATGATTCCATATGTGTTATTTCATCTACAATGTAGAAAATAGTAAAAATAAAGAAAAACCCTTGAGTAGGTGTGTCCAACCTTTTGACTGGTAGTGTAGCTGTTGATATAAGACCAGATTCAACATCTTTGTTCTCATCCTGTAATTATAATAATACATTGCATTTTCTCTGTCTGTGTCCCAAATGGTATCCTATCTATAAGTGCACTATTTTTGATCAGGGCCCGATGAACTCTTGTCAAAAGTAGTGCACCACATAGGGAATAGGGTGCTATTTGGGTTACAGGTGCTATGTGACAGAGGTCCGATATTAAATTGGGACAAATCCTCCAACCACAATGCACGTCACGGCGTTTATCCCTTCTGACAGCTGATTGGCTTGGCTGCTTGGTCGCGTGCCTATTTCGGGTTCTGTTTGAGGACTGATCTAAACATTAATGAGTCCTTTAATCTGAAAAGAAAGCCAATCTTACAGTTGGGTAATTTAATTATGTTAAAACTGCTATTAGAAAGAAGCTGTATCTATGGCCAAAGCATTCTGGATACAGTGTTTAAATGCCTGTCTTCTACAATTAAGAGGATTACAAGAGGAAAAAGACAAATGATGCACATTACATTTATTAAATCTATTTGCTCATTTAATCAAGAGAGAGGGGGGGAGAAGAGAGCGAGAGAGAGGCAGAG